>NW_022196899.1:26791629-26791953 GCF_008632895.1 Mastomys coucha | reverse complement strand
AGCCAGACACTGTCACAAATATACAAGCTGACAGTGTATATAGATTGTACAATGTTGGACCTATTTCTTCAGTTACCAAATTAGAGAGACCATTGGATGACAATCAACAAATTTCAAATTCCTCATATTTTTGGATTTCAATCGATTAGGATGTGTTGGTAATATTAATTTTCATATTAAGATATTAAGAAAAAGTAATTGTCACTTCCTGTTGTTTTTGTTGTAATAGGTAGAATTAAGTTTGTGTGGATTTGTAGAAAGATTACTTTCTTGCTTCTTCTAGGGTGTAGTTTTGTTCCTTATGTTGATGTTTTCCATCTATTA
>NW_022196899.1:26767486-26790613 GCF_008632895.1 Mastomys coucha | reverse complement strand
GGTTTGTGTTGTTTATTTTCTTATGCTTGCCCCGCACCATCTGGTTATCTCTAGTGCTACCTGCCCTTTAAGGTAGCACTAGAGATACTGGAGCCTATACTTACTGTGATCCTGGTTGTGTCAGAACTCCTCAGAGTCAAGCTGTCTCTGTGATCCTGTGATTCTGGGATCCTGTGATCCTGGGCTTGTTAGAGCACCGGGAGTGGGGCTTCCTCTGTGTGTTGTGGGACTGGCTGCGGAGCCTGTGCCCAAGGTCTGCTCAGGATACCAGCTCAGAGAGACCAGAAGGAACCAGAGCCACTGGGCTGGCGGAGTTCTTGTGTGCCTGGTCCCGCTGGTCCCAGTTACTCCAGGTGTTGGGACAGATGTTGTGTCCTCCTCACCTCTGATCCTGGGCGTGTCAGGTCGGCTGGGAGTAGAGCTTCCTCTGGGTGTTGAGGGACGGCTGTGTAGCTTGTGCCCAAGGTCTCTGATCCTGGGTGTGTTAGAGCACCTGGGTGTGGAGCTTCCTCTGGGTGTTGAGGGACTGGCTGTGGAGCTTATGCCCAAGGTCTGCTCAGGACACCAGCCCAGAGAGACTAGCATAAGTTTGTTTTGATAATGACATTTTGCTGATTTTTAAGCAAAATAACTTCCAAACTAACACAAGGATTGTATTCAATTTTACTTCTGTCTAATCACTCATTTACCAACACTGGCCTTTCTATGATTTCTGCAGACAGCTTCTGTCATGCTCTTCACTGGTGATTGGGCCCCTACACCTTGCTGCCTCATTTAGTTCCTAAAGTAGCTGGTAACAACAGGCACCTAGTGAGTGCTGAGCACATTCCTTCCTGTGGCACATTGTACATCCACTATCAACTGTTTTATCTTTGCTATGTATAAACAGAGTCTTGGGTTTAACAACTTTTTAAGAAGTGCAACTATTAGGAAATTCTAATTTTAACAAATGCAGGGAACAGTGTTCGCATCAACTTGAAAACATTTGAATTCATGATATTGCATATATTGCAACTGCTTTTTATTTTTGAAAAAAAAAAAAAAACAGTCTCAAAGTCATGGTCCTCTGGCTTCCTCCTCCCAAGTGCAGGGATTACAGTCATGAATCTAGATTGTTGAATATTTTTTGTTACATTTAGCTTTTTGCTTTAATTGACCATGACATTTTTTTCTTAACCACTACAAAATTACTAGGTAATTGACTTTCTGAGAATTAAAAAAAATAATAATAACATGGCACTGGCTATGTTAAAACCCAGCTGGCTCAAACCCTTGCAAATAGGAACGCTGCACTTAAAAGAGTCTAGATGAGAGGATCTGGACCAAACAAAGATTAAAACCAAGGCTAAGCGCCCAGACGGTGACGCAGACCACAGTTCTCCTCTTGATTTTCTCCAAAGCTGCTGTCTGTAGCTTTTTCTGTGTCCTTGATATTTTGAGCCATCCCTGAAACACACTGCTTTAAAAATACAGTTTGTGTTAGAAGACTTAACAAAGAGGTGGACTTTAAGCCAGGTAGCAAGGGAGCTAGCTCCCTGCAGGGGCATCCTCTGCAGCTCCTTGACCACAGCATCTGAGTCTGGTTCAGGAGGCTCTTTTGTGAGGTTGAAGGTGGGAGTTTGGTGGAGCTGGAATGCTTCATGTTATGTGGTTCAGACTCACAAGAAAGCAAGGCATCAATGGAAATTCTGATGTGTCCGTGGACGGCAGCTGAGCCATCCAGGGGCGTCTTAAAATAAAATTCTGCTGGGTTCCCTCAGGAGAGCTCTCTGAGTTGACACAGCAAGGCAGCTTCTCACCAAGTTCTATTTTTAAATCCCAGTTTAAAAAAAAATAGTCTTTTAACTTCAAGATTGAGTTTCTAAGCCATCTTCCATGAGTCTTGCCATCTTGCCAGAAAGATCATTTGGTCGTCATACACTGTGAATGCAACCTGTTAAAATGAAGAGGAAAAAAAAAAAGGAGGAAAAGTCAGGAGACAAAGGTAAAGGCAGGGAAGGTAGGATGAAGTGAGGGAAGAAAAGGCAGGAAATACTCACAGGATGTAATTAAGCATACCAAGAAGCGTTCTGGGCTGAGGAGAACCAAGAAGCGTTCTGGGCTGAGGAGATGGCTTAGTCAGTAAGGGCTGCCCCTCAGCACACTGAGTTTAGACCTCAGAACTCACTTGGAGGTGAGGCAGAGGATCCTAAGGGCTTGCTGGTCACCCAGGCCAGCCTACCTGGTGAGTTCCAGACCATTATAAAACCTTGCCTCAAAAAAAGAAAGAGTGGATAGTGCCTGCAAAATGTCATCTATGGTTCATTTCTAAGGGTGGCACAGACACCTGCTTACGTACCCACACACACTAATGAACATGCACGCTCATTCATATACATACATAAAGAGGACCTATTCTGAATACTTGATGTGGGTTTGCCTCCTCAGCAACTCATGAAGACAAAGTTTGTTATTGTTCCCAAATGAAGAAACCTGGACCTGAAGGGTCAATCATTCATGCAAAGCCATGAAGCCAGTACAAGGCAGAGCTGGCTTTGAACCAAGCAGCCTGATCCTAGAAATAGACCTCTCACCTGCTCCAGTGTTTCCAAGTCAGATATTTATTCTAAAAGATGCCTAAAGGTGTCTTTTTACACTTTCTTCTTCCTTCTTTCCTTTCTTTTCTTTTTTCTTTTTCTATTTTAATTTCCACATGATCAATTCTTTATTGTGCAGCTCTAACTTTTGCTTGACAAAATCATGCCAGAGGTGGCAGTAAGCTGAAATGCATCTCATTTTCATAGTTAGGAAGCCTTAGATCTTGATGCTCTCTCTGCCACAAATAGACCATGTGACCTTGGATATTATCCTGGAAAAATTACTAAATTTTTAGAACTTTATATTTCCTCCTTTGAACCCAGGGAAATTACAAATAAACTAATAGTATCACAAAAAATAAATATGATAAGATATACAGTCTCCACGGTAGCACATAGCAAACCGTCCTTCCCAAGGGACAATTACAAGATGGAAATGTTTAACAGTCATCACATTTTATCATCTTTGTATAAAGTTGTATATAACTGTATGGAGCACACTCTTGAGAGAGTCCCTCTGAGTGGTGCCTACTGGCTCCACTATCTATGATGAGGTTTTTACTGTCAGCTTGACCCAATCTACAATACCCAGGAAGTTGATGAGTTGCCTAGGTCAGGTTGGTCTGTTGGGGATAATCTGACCACATCAATTGAGGTGAGAAGACCCAGTCACGGTGGGTGGGTGGCACCATCCCTTAGGCAGGGGGTCCTGCAGCAAGCTAGCTGAGAGCTACCTGCATTAGTTCATCATTCCCTGCTCTGACTACTACCTCAAGTCCCTTTTAGCTTGGCTTCCACATAGCAATAGTCTGCAGCACCGAACTGTGTAGCAAACAAACCGTTCTCCATTAAGTTGCTCTTGACAGGGTATTTTTCTTAAAGTTTTTGCCGTTTTATGTCACTTTCTGTATATGGGTTTGTGTGGTCCACAGAGTCCAGAAGTTGGCACTGAATCCCTTGGGTCTAGAGTTATAGAAGATGTGAGCTGACTTGTGGGTTCTAGGAATCAAACCCGGGTCCTCTAGAAGAGCAGCCTCTGCTCTAACCACTGAACAATCTTTCCATCCTTTGTCAGCATATTTTATGGCAGCAACAGGACATGAGACCAGGACACTGTCTACTTCTGCGCAGCCATTGCATCCCCCCCACCTCGAGAATTAGACCTACCGTGATGACCACAATACACCCATCTTCTCCTTCTACCCCACCAGATATTCCCAAGATAGCTGCTAAACACCACAAAGCAGTGGTGAGCAGGTCCCACCAAGCCCGGATTCCCACTTTCCCACTGCAGGCTTGCTTGCTTCCTTTCTTCATATTCTTCCTTTTTTCTTTCTTTCTTTCTTTCTTCCTTTCTTCTTGTTTGACCTAAAATTGATTCCTCTTCCCTTCACAAGTGGGGAGCCAAAGCCTGGACCAGCAGTAGATAAATGCAGCTAAGTGGGTTTGTAGTGAGGCAGAGTCTAAGAAAGGCACCAGTGAGGTCCATCCAAGTGCCATGTCTGTCCAGGAGTGGGCAGGGAACAGCTCCAGGAGAACAGTGCTCTGGACCATGGGATCTGATGTTAGGAGAACGTGGAGAGAAGACTGGATGCCCTTGGTTAGGTTCCCTGTGCTTTCTAAAAGAGTGGCTCGTGAGGGGGCAGCAGCAATTTAATGTAGGAGTGTCCACAGCAACTCAAATCTCCCACAAGCATAAGAGTGGTGTGTTGACCTACCTGGTCACCTCCAAAAGTGACTGCAGGGTTGAGGTCAACAGTATATATAGAATCCTTTGGCTTGTAGCCTGGAAAACTTGCATTTCTGCCATGCCCCACCCTGTGGTTCTTCTGAAGCATCTCGGGATGTCATTCATCTATTTCTGTCTTATTGACAGCACATTTGACCTAGGAGTTTGTGGAGACCAAAGCTGCATGAGCTGTGCATGGGCTACATTGGTACGCTAAGAAGGAAAGATGAAAACGAGAGTGTTCTACTATGGCTCTCAGTGCCTTATTTCCCACAGCACTTACAGGACAGAGGAAGTGACTTGGGAGGATCTGGAACTATTTTCAACTCCAAAAGGACCTCAGAACCCAGGCAGCCCTGGGTTTCACTGTCTACATTGTTGATAAACAGAAGGCTCATTTTTTTTTCACCCAAAGATGACAAAGCAGTTAGGAACAGAAAACCAACAGACCCGAAATTGATTCTGTGTTCTACCACTTTACAGATGGACAAATTACTTTCTTCTTTTAAAATACTCTCCCTCAGCTAAAAATAAAGGGGCCAGTATCTTCCTTCATGAAATTGCCTATGAGCAGCATAGGCTCCAGACCAAACACAATGTTTATGAACTCTACAGCATTATAATTCAGACATGTGCTAAGTAGCACTGCACAGTTACTAGGAAATTAGTTGGATAATTTTTTTACAGGGCTTATCATGAAACTTTCCAACAGAATCTAAATGAGATAAACTGCCTTTGTTTAGCATTATTGGAAAGGGGGGAAGATGTAAAGCGTGATGACTCTTAGGTGCATGTTCACATTAAGTCTGAGGCAAGCTATCCAAGGTCTCTCACTGTCATCACACACTGGCCTGCCTGTCAGTCCCCTGTTCCTGTCTCAGTTCTCCTCTAGGGAAAACTGATTAACAGGCTGTGGACTAAATAGGTAGAATTTGCCTTCTAGACCAGCAAACAAAATTTCAAAGCTTCTAGTAAAAAGAAATAGTGTGGAAAGAAAAGGAAGGAAGGAGGAAAGGAAGGAAGCAAGAAAGGAAGGAAGAAAGAAAGGGAAAAGGAGGGAGGGACAGGGGGAGGGACAGAGGGAGGGAGGGAAGGAGGGAGGGAGGAAGAAAAGCTGGCTTTTGCTGGGTGATTGCTCTATCAGACCTTGGGAGAAAGGCTGCCTCTTTCTATCATGTTGGTGGCTTCAAACATTTGCCTTGGTGCTACATAGACACAGAGCCAACTGCAGACCTCCAAAACAGCTTGTGTATATACATTGCACATATTGTCATTTGCTGTATTAGGAAAAAAAAAACAGTAGAATTTAACCATTTATTAAAACTTGCTAAAAAAAACCAATAACAATAATAATACATTTATTGTTTTGAGGGGGGAAAAAAACCACTCCACTGGCAAAGAAGTTTCAGTAAGAGACACAGCCTTGGTTTATGCTGTTGCAAATCCTCTAAAAACAGAGCTTCGAAGGAAAATGGACTCTCCTGTCTGGTTCTGCATCTAAACTCTTACTGTCTGCCTTCTCCTTTGAAATATAAGAAAATTCATCTTTAGACAGTGTACTGTTTCAATGTATATTGATGGCTTTCACAATAATTATGTATGTTCTCTGCTGCCTCAGTAAAATGTGATTAATATTACTTAACAGTGACATCTGAATCTGTACCAGTAAACCATGTCCTTAGTTTAAAAATCTTTTGTTGCCTTGCATTTTGAATGGCTCTTAACTTATTTGTAATTTTGAAGACATGTAGGGTATTGGTCACTTGGAACTATTCATTGGTTCATATCATCTACGTTGTTCTGTTTCATTATACAACATCAAAACACACTCATTAAGATTGCCATTGGGCTCATGTGAAACCTCTTCAGCTGTTGCAAAGGTACAACATACATATAAGACCTTACCTGTATATAAATATCGTAGTATGAAAGCATTTCTAAATAACTTTTCTGTGATGGTATTAGGAAACAAGAGGCATGGCTGGTGAGATGCTTGGCATCTCTTGCCATGCAAACCTGGCAACTCCAGAATCTACAGTGTAAGGGAGAACTGACTCCCAAAGTTGTCTTCGAGCCAGACACATACACATTAGTGCAAACATGCCTGTGCACGCATACACATACACAAATAATAAACACATTTTAATGTAAAAAATGAAACAAATGTTAGGAAAAGTTAGAGTAATGGGTGATACCTTCCGTTTGTTGTACAGTAAAGTGTTCATCGAAAGCACATTTATTAAGCATCTATATGCAAACCAGGCATTGTAGTACACACCTGCATTTTGGGAACAAAAGGAGAAGGATCTTAAATTGCTGCCCAGCCTGTGTAGATAAGATCCTAGTTCAAAACAAAACAAACTTTCAAAACCCAAGAAAATCAAAGAACCCCTAAGGTGGCAGAGGCACACTGAAGTTTTTACTCCTCATTCCCATCAGAAGTTGTTACTTTGTCATTTTTAAACGTTTTTCCATTGGGACATGGAGTGGCCATGTGATTCTCATTAAAACCTTCTTTAGTTTGCCCTGAAGGCCCTTCATTCACCTGCCCAGGACCACTTTACAAACTGGCAGGAGTGTGCAGATGTCGTGAAAACTGGTATCTGTCTCCAAATTGGCATCCATACTGACCATGGGGCAGTCATTCTGTCTTTCAGTACTAAATCAATGTCACTCGCTTGGGGGGATTAATCAGAGACTGAAGCAAGTGTCTTCCAGGTAGCACTCAGTGTTCTCGGGTGAATCTCAGCCTCAAGTACTCTGTTCTATACTATTCAAGTGTTTCTCACAGCCACTCTAGAATTTAAAAAAATATTTTATTTAATACTTATACATGCATGTAATATATTTAGATCTAATCCCAATATATCCCATTCTTTCCCTTCCACCCCCTCTATTCACACACACACACACACACACACACACACACACACACCAATTTGTTGATCTCTCCCTACAACAACCACCAATGTAATAGTGAGTCCATTTAGTGCTGACTGTATGTGTGCAGCTGTGGGACCATCCTCACAAGTAATTACCGTCAGGGCCCAAATCCTTCCTTCAGCCTCTAGCAATTGCCAGTAGCTTTGGGTCAGTGGAGGCATGGCTTCCTGAGCCCCTCCCCATCCATACAAGTATCTGGCTGGCTTGGTCCTGTGCGTGTCTTATTGATGCAGGCAGAATCACCGTGAGTTCAGGTATGCAACTGTGCCATCAGGTCCAGCAAATACGGTTTTACTACAGACATCCCCTTACCCTGGCTTTTACCCTCTTTCTACCCACCTTCCATAATGTGTCTCTTGAATTTTGTGGCAGCCTCTCTGAGGGAAATACCTAAGATTTGGAATTGGATTCCTGAAGCATAACTGAAAAAGAAAAATGTAAAGATTGAATTTGTGGATAGAGGAATCGCAGAGACATCAGGAATGGTTGACCCTTGCTGTGGGTCATAGAGACAGCCCTTCAGAAGTTCTGAGAATGTGTATTTGGAGCTGAGTATTTTTCAGTGTTTTGATGGCAATGTGCAGTTGTATTAAATTATTTGTACCAAAAACTGTCCTCCAAGAAGCAAGAGCCACCCAATCAATGTCATGCAAGAAGATAAGATGAATGGCCTGTGGTCAAACAGGATCAAACTCAAGCGTTTCCTCATTGAACAGTTTTGTCCTCTGGCAAGTTAAGTGCAGGTGAAAGACCACAGGAACTATTTAGACTATTTAGAGCTAAGCTCTGCAGTGAGGCCTCAGTTCCCTTGAAACATGTTTGCAGATACACTAAAGTAAATATGCTGCCAATGAGTGCTCCTCCCCATGCACCCCAGCAGGTCATTGTCCCTACCCAGAAGCAGCACAGTAATCCTAGCCCCACCCCCAGCAGCAGTTTTGCATAACGAACTTGTTGCTCATGCCTCCCCCCAGTCACTTCACAATCCATCCTTTCAGATACTCTACAGCACAGTTTCACATTGTGTTTCTGAAAACAGGCTCACTCTGTTCCAACAAATAGATAAAAACAGGGAAAGTTGAACTATTGCTCATGGCTTTACAGAATGCAAATATGTTTGTTACTACTCAAAAACATCCCTGTTTGTCAAAGCTCTCTCCCTCAGGTTCTTTGTCTCATTAATTTATTTTCCTGAAAAAAATTATCTATTGCTACATCAAGAGAATTTCTAGGCTTACCCTCAGTCTATTTACTGAAATTCTGACCCTGACTTGAGAAAATGGAGACATTATATGCCTTATAAAGCCACTCTTGAAAAAGTATACTCGAAGTGATGAATTAAGTACATGTTTGTGAAATTAGTGTGTGATCAGCTACCTCTGACAAGCCTGTGTTCACAGGTTCCTAGCAGTCACATCCTGACCCTCTCAATGCCCCCAACCTTAATCCAGTCCTTTCCCAACTCTTAGCAAGAACAGACTGCTTACAGCACCAATCTGATGATGTTGCTCTCTGCTTGACTGAATCTAGCATCCCTAATTATCAAAGTGTCTGCAGGAAGCAAACTCTGTGCCTTTCTAACCTGAATTTGCCTCTGTAAACTCATCAGAAGCTTGACAGTCTGACAGTATGATGTGTTCTGTCCTGCACATGCTCACAATGATCTTTGCTACTCAAGTACACAATTCCTAAAGATCAATCCCTTTTTCCTAGAGCCAAGGATTCACAGAATACTTGAGGTCGTTTGCCAGCAATCTTTCCTTAAGTTACCTACTTTACCTTTCAGTAGAAGCTGCCATGCATTTACTCATTGCCTATGGCTAATATTTGCTACCTTTGTAATAACATACATAATTTGGATTTGGCTAAGTGTCCTCTAGGCTCTGAAACTTTCATTTCTTAACTGATTTTCACATTGCCTGTGGATAAAAAAGCTATCTGTGGCTTCAAAACTTTTTGATTTTGCACTTAGTGGCTTGGAAGAGCACACCCATCATTACCTAGAAGTGTACATTCATAAAGATGGACAGGAAGCTATACAAGCCCAGCCTTTAGGAATGTCTGTGACTTATGTGTAACAAGAACATTGTGAGCTTCTAAGCATTGTAGAAAAGGAATAAAGAAAAGAAGTCACTGGCAAACTGATGAAAGTGGCAGAGAATCACAGAGCTGAGCAGGATGCCTGGGTATCATAGTCATGGGAAGGCTTGTGGGGAGGGGAGGAGATGAATTGACCTTCATGAGAAACAGGAGCAGAGATTATTGTGAACTGTCACAGCTGAGTGCCTAGTATATGAAAATTAAAGAAAAATACGACCACTTCAAGCCCACTTTGGCCAAATAGAAGTGCTGATTGCAAGTCCTTCGTCACACAGCTTCCATCCGAAGGTACACAATGAACTTGGAGTTGGCCCTTGTCAGGAAAAAAATTCCATTATCAAGCTTGCATCAGCATGTCAAAAACCGGTGCTAGATTTGGGAAGCTATGAAACTAGAGAAATAGTGTCTCTAGCATATAGAACATTATTTTTATTAAAGCACTTCAGGTCTATTTCACAGTCTTAAATGCATAGCACAGTTGTTATAAAAAGACATCAGCAGCAGGTGTAGGAAGCCAGGTACTCCAGGGAGAAAAGAAAGGACTGGGCAGAGAGGCCAGAGGGTCAACACACCTGTGTTTGAGGAGGTGTCACATGGCTTCATGCCCAAGCAGAAATGCTATTGCAGGACATCACTACCATGTCTTCATTGTGAGTGTGGTTGTTCTTCTCATATTTCAAAGAAACAAGAGGGAGAGATTTCTCTTTTCTTGATTGTGAGGACTTTGGGGCTTAATGGGGGAGGAAGAGGATAGTATAGAATAATAAGGTTCACTTACTTTTTGGGATCTAAAATGCTAGGTCCACTCTCCAGGACTCCTTACCATCTTACACAAAGGACCACTGTGTTAGGTGGAGATGTGAAAAGGGACAACTTTATTTCTTCTCCCTTTGGAAATAGCATCAAGACCACATCACACCAGACACACAGATTACAATGTATAACTTCTCACTTACTGTGTCTTTCCAAGGCCGAAGTGTTTTCATTTATATCAATTGTGCTTATAGTTTCTAAAGAGCCTGTTTTTTTTTGTGGAGAAAAGAACCTTTTATATGAAAGATAATTGGAGTTAGAATTTTGTATAAAAGCACATCTGATTTCCTTGCCACTTTTTTGCGTGTCTCTTTGTTTGATTTAGGGGATAAGGGGAAGCTAAGAAATGCTTTCTTTATTGTCTTTAAAACCACATAGCACATGGCTGACTCTTACAGAATTGAAATTTCAAGCTTAAGTTTTGTTCCCTGCCTACTTGGCGTCAATGTGACACCCACATATTGTTCCTTAAAGCCAGTGTGCCCCCCAGGAGGTCACCAACTATTCTAGCTCTGTCCAGGAAGTGATCTTAACTGAGTACTTCCATATATCCCAGAGCATGAGATGAAGCCATTCGCTGCTTGTCATCTGTGGAGACACTAAGATCAAAGGCTTTAGGTTGGCAATTAGTATCCACTTGCACTGCCTATCAAAACACAGATTTGTGTCAGAGAGTAGAGTTGTTTGATCACTTGCTCTTGACTGAGATCTATAAAAATCCTAGCCCTTTGATCAGAATCCTCCTCTCTAATTCTAGGGATGAGACCTATCTCCAGCTCTTGGCTATAGGAATGCAGCTAACTATCTGATTTCCAAATCAAAACAATAACTTGCTAGAGAGAAGGAAAACCTGAGTTTTTAGGGCACCCACTTTGGAAGCTTGCTGAGTTGCAGGATTTTAAAAATAAACCTTAAAAGAAAGTGTAGAGATGTGAGAGCATATATTGTTCCTCAGAATAAGCATTGCAGCCAGGGGGCTGACAGGGGAGTAAGCAAGGAGCAGGAAAGGCTAGTGTAGAACCTGGATAATTTACTGTCATACTTTTGGAGAGCCACTTTAAAGAGAGAAAAGCCTAGACTAGCTGTGGTGTTGCATTCTTTATTCCCAGTACCCTGGACAAGGAGGTGGGCTGATTTCCATGACTTTGAGGTCAACCTGTTCTACATATCATATTCCAGACTAGCAAGGGCTACACAATGAGATAGTAAATATATATATCATGAAAACCCAGCATAAAAGACTGATTGCAAAACTATAAAACCTACTTCACGTCGTCATGGCCATGCCCTCATCAGCTACTACTAACTGTTTCCCTGTTAAAGTTAGCTTTAAAATAGAAAAGACTACTAAATTTGGGGGCCTATGCATGATTTTATTTGATGTCTTTGTCTTCTCTTCTTGCTTGGTAATACAGCTTCAGAAGGGAGTCCGTGGGCCATGTGTTTTGTTTGTTCATGATTGACCCAAAAGTAAAATAAAACAACAAATCCTGTGAGCACTCTGTTTTACCATAACATTGAGTGTATAGGTATACATACACACACACACACACACACACACACACACACACACACACA
Organism: Mastomys coucha; assembly: GCF_008632895.1. Classification (NCBI taxonomy): domain Eukaryota; kingdom Metazoa; phylum Chordata; class Mammalia; order Rodentia; family Muridae; genus Mastomys; species Mastomys coucha. The sequence goes on along the minus strand of NW_022196899.1, from coordinate 26,778,874 downwards.
CATACACAGAGAGAGAAACAAAGAGAGAGAGAGAGAGAGAGAGATTTCAGTCCACACACACAAACACACACACACTTTAGTTCCACATTTAACCCTCTACTATAAGTCTCTGTAACAATGACATTTTCACTTCCCCCATTTGAATGAAAACTCAGAGGTTTACCAGCTATCATTCCACGTCCATTTAAGAAGCCCACTAAAGACTTGGATCTGGGAGTGGGGTTGATAGATGTTAACCTTTCCACTTGGCAGAGACTGTCTGTCCTCCCTCGTTTCCTGATTGCTCTTCCCATCACTTCTTTGGCTGTCTCAGCAGTGTCCTCTGTGGCTATGCTGACACTGTGGACCTTAAAAAAGACAAAGGACATAGGACCAGAATCTTGTCAGATGGTGGAAGGCATGCTCAATGCAATAAGCAAACTCTGCATTTATGCCACCACCTCACACTACTCACCACAAGACCCAGAGACAAGAGCTAGGGCATGATGCTGTATGCTGAGCCTGACAAATACAGATGCTGATGTATGCGGCCAACCATTGAACTGAGCTCAGGGTCCCCAATGGAGGAGTTAGATGAAGGACTGAAGAAGCTGAAGGGGTTTACAACCCCATAGGAAGAGCAATATCAACCAACCAGATCCCCCAGAGCTCCCAGGGAATAAACCAGCAACCAAAGAGTACACATGGAGGCACTTTTCTGTAATGCCCTACAACAATTGCTTGGATCTCTGAAGCAACCAACTTTCGTTTCCTTTTTTGAATTATGAAATTATTTTTGCAGAAAACACAAGTTTAAAGAAAAAAGCATGGGTCACTCTCAATTCTTTTTCTTGGAAACATAACTTGTAGTTTTTAATAGAGAATCATTCAGTTTTTTTCCTCAAAGACTCCACACACAATTGTAAAAGAGAGTGGCTTTGTGAGAGAGGTCTTTGCTCCTGTTTTCTGACTCCTCCCAGACTCTCTCTGGTGTCTACGGCTTTTCACCTTTGCAGCGCTTTGCTTATTTTTCTTGAATTGTAAACGTGCTTAGGACTTTTATTTAAAGGCCAGCTGGGAGCATTGTGACTGTCCTGATAAGCTTTCATTGACTCCTTTGTCTTTCATCCAGCCCTTTGTATCTTAGCTTTCCTAAGAAATAATACGTCCTCTGTCCATCTTCACTCTCAAGACTAGTGTGCCCCATCACAGCATCTGTCATCTTAGCTTCTCTTCCTACTCGTGGATGACTTCTGATACCTCACTCAGGGAAAGGTCACAGATCATATCCTCTCCTCCTGATTCCCTCTGAAACCTTTTAATGTGCTCTCTTCTCTTGCTTCATTTTAAAGTATAGTCATCCTCTGGCCTTCTGAGTTGAGTTCTCACCTCTTCTGTCTCATGAGCTTATACACTCCTGCCATTCTCTGACCCCATCCATCTGTATGTGGAGCCCCATCCCTCTTCTTAGGTACAGACACATGGCTAAATGGTCAACTAGGTATTTATACTTGGCAGAATTTTCCAAAGGCACTACTGCCCAGTGGAGACCTTGTGTGCTCACTGTCTTCCCTACCCTTTCTGTTTGATATCAATTCAACCTGCTCCAGGGGTGTTCATCAATTCAGTAACCACCTTGCCTGTGGTGGCTTTAGAAAAGCAAAGAACTTTGAATGAGTATAGACCATTCTTTCCAGTTTAACAGTGAAAAAAGGAGAACAAAACAATTACCTTTTAAGTGAAGGGAAACCTAAGCAATTTTGTAAGCAAAAAGAAGAATGGTGATAGGGAAGAAATTAAAGATGGGGGCACAGGAGGGTCAGACTTGAGACTGAGAGCCAAGATGGCAATGAGGAACTCTTATGTTTCTACCACTATATTGTTAATTCTACATGTGACTTTTGCTTTCATAAATTCATCATGAAGCAGTAACTAAATAATGATAAGCCATTTTTGAAGGTCTTATATGTAAATTCAAATTGACATCCATAGTTAGGCAAAACTTACAGTTAGGGGCAATTTATCCTTTTAGATAGACCAAGTGTTCCTTTTCCCTTTAAAACCCTTCTGTGTAAATTGCATTCCTTGTGATTATGAAGAATACTTTTAATTCAGTATACAAACAAGTAATGTCTTTTCATGTAAACTATTTTTAAAACCTTTTTTTCTTTTTTTGCTAATACTGGGGGGTTAAACCCAGAGCCTCATGCATGCTCTGTAAGTGGTTTACCACTGAGCTACATCCCCAGCCCCAAACTCTCAGCTTTTTTTTTTTAACTCATATTCTAAAATAAGCAAGTTACGTCATCTGTGGACTCCCTATAGCACTGCTTTCTGTTGCTATTGTTAGCTTTGTCCAGTCTTTTTCTATGGAATAATTTTCTTTTCCATGGTCATGATAACATTGTCATATAATTTCCCAAGTGTCATGATTTATTTAATTCGAATGAACAGATCTATTTTTCAATTCTACTCCTATGGAAGAAAGAATGAAGGGACAGAGAGGTAGTACATAGGGTAAAGGAGACAGGGTGGAAATCTGTGTAGGGTTGAGTTCCCAGATAGGCTTCTCCATCTCAAGGAAACCATAAATTTGATTGGATAGCATTTCAAAAGGTGTCAGCCTGAACGAAGAACTAGGCAATCTTGTTCCAAGCTAGATCAAACCCAGATAGAATCCAGAATGATGTCACTCGGAATGGTGGGGGAAGATAAGAGACACTGTGTTTGGAGTTTCAGACATAACAGCCAGCCTGGGCTGAAAGCTTTTTACAGGCAAGGAGACAATGTCAGCAAACCGTGACTATCATTTCTTCTTTCATTTCTCCACCTTGAGTCCTCTCATCCTTTTGTCTCCCGGACGCTAATGTTTTCTTCTCAGATGCACTTAGTGAAGAGTGCACAAAAGTGACCACAAGTAGTCAGCTTGAGAAGGCTGGGATGTGAGGGGCCTCACCTCCTTGCCTCAATTGAAACTCTCAGCTTCAGCATCTTACCAGAGCTGTGGGTGGAGCTCAGGACGTGCTTACACTGTGGCTTCCCCTCCCACATAAGCCCTGCCCCCTCACACTTGGACAGTGGGAAGATTAGCTTTCGTCCTCCTCCTAGTTCACTGCTCTGGCTGATGTGCAAGGTCTTGCAGAAGCCAGGGACTTGCGTTCTGGGCTTGGCAAAGTGCATAGGAAGAAGTCAGGGCTTCCCAGCTGGGAGGAGGGAGGAGAGCTGAAGATCCCTGCCTGGGCTGGCTCTGCTAAGCAAAGTGGGCAGCTCAGTACTTGAAAGAGGACTGTGCTCACTCGATCGCACTAGATATCAGTAAGTGGGTAACTGTATGGATTAAGGAAGGATGAGTGTCCCTGGGTCATGGGGTAGACTTGAAAATGTTGCTTGGTTCTAAGGGAAACTCGCAAGGCTGCTGGTTCTGTGTGCTTTCTGTGTCTTGTGGAGACTAGAAGATTAAGCACAAAAATCAGAACTCCAAATGGCAACTTCTACAGAGTAGAATCTTCCTCCTGACCCTCTTCCCTGGAAGTGTGCTACTGAATCAGACAGCTGGGATTAAGTGGGAAAAGTGAAACGTAATATTAACAGAAATTGCTACTTCTTAGTGTGTTCTGTATGTGCTGACATTGTTATATCTATTAGCAGTGAATGTCAGGAAAGTCCGAGCCAGGGCGTAAGTGGGCAAGTTGAGCTTTTATGACCAGGAGACATAGTCTATATGTAAGGGATTAAATACAAAATGTATGTTATAAATAATAGATAGGTTTCTAAAAAATCATTAAAGAGAGCAGCAGCCAGGAAGCATTAAAGTGCATGATACAAATTAGAAAAAGAAAATATCATATCCATGGCTCAAAAATTTCAGGATGTTTACAAAGTCAGAACAGTGATTCAAGAATACTTCAATTATTGTTGTACATTATTAATACTGTTGCCGGGCAAGATCTGTGGTTCTCTGGTCAGCAAGTTCTGGCAATGAAGCCACTGCCGCTGGTGCAAAGAATTCTGGGATGTCTGACAGTGAAATGGATGGAAGGACTCACATTCCATCTCTACTTAATGCCCTTTTGTCCAGAAATCGGGTCATGCAGATGAGCTACTTGGTACGTATACAGATCAATATTGGGAAAGGCGTTTCTGAGGGTTGTGTGGCAGAGGGACTCTAGATAGTGTCTCATAACAAACACTGGGCTGAGAGAACCCAGAAGCCAAGAGGCAGGAAGTCAGCTTGGCTCAAGCCAAACATGTTCATTTTCTTTTCCATCCATCTTGAAATGGAACCTCAAATGAGGACAAGAATAATAATTGAGAGGAACACTGTGACCATTTGTTCTGTCCTGAGTGTTGGAATTTATTAGTCTGTAGATGAAGTTGGAGTTTTTTATTTATGCATTTCAAAACTTGAAGTCTCTGGTCTCTACGCTACAGCAAATGACACAAAATAAGAGGTATATTTATGGGGTGGAAGAACTGTCAGAATTCATATTTTGAAATGTTATAAAGAGGAGAAAAAGACATTGTTCAGCGTAAAGAAGCCTTGTGTCATGACCACTGATATGCGGGACTCTGAGTCAGCATGAGTGTTCCTATGACCCCATAGACAGACATTTCAGAAATCTAATTCTCTTAATTCTAGTTTATGTGGATACTAAAGTGCCCTTTTGTTTTGTGTTTGTTTGGTTGGTTGTGGTTTTCACTTTGGACAACAGAAAACTGCATAATGACTTCTATCTACATTTGTCGTTGGTATGAAGGAGTCCTATTATACTTCTGATATTCCCACTGAGGAGAAGAAATGTTAGCATTATTCTGTAACAACTGTGATATGATGGTTATGGCTGGACTCCTCTCCCAACCTGAGAATTTGTGCTCATGAATTTTGCTGTAGGGCAGATGGGTAGAGAGCACTCATTAGGACTAGCCACAATGAAAAATGGGCTATACAACAAAAGGGCAATAAAGTGGGCCTGTAGATATGGCCTATATTCTTCCAACTTTATAAACTATCTAATTTTGAAATTACATCATGCTAAAAACTGCTTTTTATTTTCAATGTTACTATTTATGCAATTTATTGAAAGTTTGAGAGTTCATTATCTGAGTTATAAAATAGTTCTCTTATTCTTAAAAATATATAAGGCATTAAAAATATAATGTGTGATAGTTGACATTTTAAGAGTAGTATAATTCTAAATGAAGTTTCTGCTCTTGAGAAAAATGTGCTAAGAGTCTTCAGAGAACTGCTTATTTATCTCACAGTGTTAGAGAATTTTTGATGAAACTATGGAATAAAACAAAACATTGAGAAAGAACCAAAGGCATACTTTGGTCACAAGAGGCTAAGCAGGTAGAGTTGATGCATAGGTATAAGATGGTAGTATATAAGAGACTGATGTTAGGAATGATGCATTGTGGCTGCTGAAAGGGTTAAATGAGGAGATTTATCTTTAAGAATTATTAAGTAGGAATTAAGATATTATTAATGAAAAGAAACTAAATGATATTTAAAATTGTTCTTTCACAAGAAAAGTAAAGAACAAGGCTATGGAAAGCTAAGCAGTGATGAAGACCTCGAAATAATTGTTGATCAGAAGCAGGTAAGTGAGCACTCCATCTGCTTCCTGTTGTTTGTAGACTTTGACCTGGTAGCCCTCTGGGTTCAGAGCTTGTTCCTGACCACTGTTTTAGTCTGTCTAACTAGAACTGTTATTAATATAGATTTGGGGAGCATCAAAGTTTCCCTCATCTCTGCCCCACTGACTTGTGCATGATACCAACATATGTGTACTATGTATGAGAATAAATAAGAAAGCACAAAGCGAGAGAAGAGAACGGTGAGAATTCAATACAATGAGTCAAAATAGCATAATTAGACGGAGGGGAAAAAAGAAAAGTAGATCTTGGAAGCATAGTATCTTAAAGGTGAGAAACACTATTAGAGTGTATTCTGAAAGTATAATGAGGAAGAGGATAATCGGTGTGAAATTTGGAGAAATTTAAACTTAGATCTTGCCCAGTTTACTTTCTTGGCTTGTCCGCAGCAAGTGTCCAGATGATGATCTGAAATAAAAGTAAATTGCTTCATCATCACTAATGCTGCCCATCATTTGAAAAGCCTCTGGGTTGGACGTTATATTGGCCCATAAGGTTCGGTGAAAGTGGCTTAACAGAGCATACACAATGACTTAGCAGGGAGTGGATGGTCTCCAGCCAGGACGCTGACTTGGCATTACTCCTTAACATCTTTGTTAATTATCAAGGAGACAAGAGAACTGCCAGTCTATTTAACATACATGTGGCGCATAAAACCACTGTCAACAGAGTGGAAATTAAAATGTCTGAGCTGAGGAGGACATTAGAAAATGGCCAGTGACCTACAGATAGGCTGATGAATTTGGACAAATTCATCACCGTATATTTGGTTCTGCATCATGGTGATTACACTAAAGGAGTGTGCATGCATGTGTGTGGGGGTTTGACAAAAGAGGGACTGGCTGCCAAAAGGAAGCCATGAGAAATCAATGACTTAAGTCATGCTTATTAGAATGTTTAGGCCACCCCTTGCTGAGCAAAGCATTTCCATGAAAGTTCATGGAATATGGGCAGGCGCAGGAGGGCTTGCCACACTGCCTTGTTTCTTGGCCCACTGACCTTGTGCTCCTGCTGAAGACAGTAGGGTAGGGGGTGTGAGGGTCTGGCCTGCATTCTGCTACTCACTGCCAGATTGCCAGTTTAAATAATAAGGTATGTGGAGTGCCAGTTTGCAAGTCTGTTTTTTTTTTTTTAAATTATGCCAGATTAATTACTTGAGACATGCACTCTAAACCTCCCATAGTCTGTGATTCTGGTTAAGGAGTGGACTTATTTGACAGATAAACTACTACAGGCTGAGTGAGAACACCATGAGAAACACACACGCATGTGCATGGCCACAGACACACACACATGCACATACACACACACACACATGCACACACACACACATGCACACATACACACACACATGCACACATACACACATACACATACATATGCATATACACACATGCACACACACATACACATATGCATACATGCACATGCATGCACACACACACATATATACACATGCTTGCCATATACACACACACCTTCATCAAAATGAAGTTAGTTTTTATTTCTTGTTTTACTCATATAGAAATAAGTTCTTTTTTCCTTCTTTGTTATCTTTCTTTTAGTTTCTTCCTGCTTAATTTTTGCATTATAACGAACTGCTGTCATTCAGAAAACTGCAGACTTGCTTATTTTGATATTTCTGATGAAGAGCCCGAGGAAGTCCCCTTTATCTTCCCATGCTGTCTCTCCACAAAGGGATATTGTTGTGAACATGTACTTCCAGTGCTGTCGCATGAGCTAGTGCCATTCGGAGAGACCCAGCACTGCTAAGGCAATTGTGTTAAACCTTGTTTCAAAATGTGACAGATTAAAATATGTCACTTTAGGAGCTGGATGCTGGCCATGAAGAATTCCCCTTGCTTGGGAGGTTTGGGGGTTTGAGGTTTGAGCAAATCCCAGGCTAAGGCAATGACATGTTCCCACCCCGGACTAAAATATCAAGGAAAACACTAATTATTCTTTATAAAACTCTAAGACAATTATTCCTAAGATTAGGAGACCAACAATTAAGCATGTATGTGAGTATATGCATGTGTCAAATGCATTTCTCCAGAAACCCAATGTTGTTCTATACATATATATATGTGTATATACATATACATATATATGTATATATACACATATATAATGAAATTTTATATACATATAATGAAATTATAAATATATATATAATAAAATTTAAACTACGTCCTTGTATTCTAATCTTTATGCTTGATCTGTATCTTTAAAAACCACAAAGGAAGTTTGCCAACCTTCACAGAAGTCCAAGTAACTTTTCTAGTGACTGATGTCAAAAGAAAACCGAAGGAAGATAAATAAAATAATTCAAGTTTCATGATGGGCAGAGACTGATGTTCTCATTAAACCTGCCACTCGACTGCTGTCACTCCATGTGTGTTGTGGCAGCTGTATGCCAGTTCATCAGTCCAGTGATTCATAGGCCTTATGTTTCCACAGAGAGCCCACGGTCTTGCTTATATACGCACGTTAATAGCAGAAGCAGTGTGCAGGTTGTGGGCTCACCATCCTTAGATGCTGCTCTCAAAAGGGTAGTAGATGATGCTGCGCTGTTTTGATGTGGAAAAACAGAGTAAATTTTATAAATGTGAAAGGTTTTTCTTTTTGAAGGGCAATACTGTGCTGCTCCCTTTGTAGACGTTTCTTGGCAACTTTGACTCAGAATGCATATTGTAAAATTCAGAGGATTCTTAAGCTAGTACCCTAAACTAACAGGCAATATATGCTTATATTTTTATTTATACATATATACATACACACTCACATAGTCAATTTAAAGATGACTGTATTGAGTGGGGATCAGATTTTCCACCTGATATTCCCAAAGGTTTTAAGCCTCAAGCTGAAAAATAATGAAAATGAATATATTGCAATAAAATCTTAATGACCTTAAATTCTAAACATTTCCCATAAACACAATATATCTTTACTTAGTGAGTGCTGTATAGAAATCAATATTAAAAGAGAAATCACATATATATAAAGTGATTATAAATTATATACTATGTGTGCATATGTATCAGTTTTATCATCAAATTTTCTTCCTTCATTGGAGAAGACAAGAGTCTTGATTGGAAATTAGTCTTAAGTAAACACAAATTATTTCCTGAAATTACTGGTATTTCAGGAGTGAGACTGGATAAATTAGATGGGAAAGCACCTTTGCTAAGGAGTTTACAGCCTTAACTGTTTGAATAGTGAATCTGCTCTGTTTTGAGTTGCTGTTAACTCAAGATTTGCTGTATGTTGGGCTGTATGTGTGTTTATAGACTTTGTGTCTGGGATATTTTCAGATTTCAGGTAGACTTGAAGGAAGTAACAAAGACAAACATCAAGTACAGAATTTGTTCTTTTATAAAGGATTAGGAGCTACAGCTTTGAAGATTGCACAAAGGCATGGACAGTATGCTTGGATCTAGTTGGTTCTGGAACTCAAAGGCAGTTGACACTGTGTGTTTCTTGGTGCACTGGGTAAGGAAATTCAAGTACCACCCAGTTGCTAGGGAATGAATACATCAGGTCAGTACAGCAATCCTCCAGTCCCAGAAGCCTCAGATGTGCCTAAGAAGCGTGCTAGGTTACTTCTGCTGGTTTCAGATTACACTCTATGACCCAGAATCAGGAAATATAGCAATTGTAATTCTGAAAGAGGAAAAAGTATATGAGGCCAATACTAAACCTGATATTTAAGTAGTCATTAATTGGAAATCTCAAAACCAGAACCCATAGATACTCAATGCAATGGTACCTAAAAAGAAGATCACCACAGACATTCACAGCAATGGCACCTCAAAGACCCAAGCCTGCAGTTGGGTTAGATTCCCTGTGGTGGCCCTTTTTGGTCTTGAGCCACAAGAACTCAGGGTCCTTGTTTGTAAATCAGTGTCTTGTTCCATGGAAGGTTTATTTGAGGCAAAGCCTGTTGAAGACTCAGTAAGACATAGACTGTGTGGTTTGGATGAGCTAGTCAGCCCTGTGCACTCTCAGTCCCTCTAATTCAGCAAACTAGAACTTTGAGCCTAGAGTAATGGCTGACCTTTCCCAGAGTCACTAGCTTTGTACCAAGAACATTGAACGCCATAGCTTCCTGAAGTCATGGTCCAAATTCTCTTTATAGGTCATTACTGGTTGACCTATAAATTAGGTAAGAAATGATTTTGCCTTCCTGGTCTACTTACAGAAAATCATCACCTGAAAACTGTTATAGTTGAGCATGGTCTGTCTATTGCTCAGCCCTTACGGGGATACATTTCCCACAAACACTTGACTGTCTAGTTCCCTCTTGGCCTTTAGGGCATTTCAGAAAAGAAAGGTTCTTCCAAAAAAACAAACAAATAAACAAAATGAATGACATGGACAGAATGAAAACTGTAAGGTGGCTATTAAAACACTTGCCTTTTGCTGGGCGGTGGTGGCGCACACCTTTAATCCCAGCACTTGGGAGGCAGAGGCAGGTGGATTTCTGAGTTCAAGGCCAGCCTGGTCTAAACAGTGAGTTCCAGGACAGCCAAGGCTACACAGAGAAACCCTGTCTCGAAAAAACCAAAACAACAACAACAACAACAACAACAACAACAACAACAAAAAAGACACTCGCCTTTTCTCCTGAGCCTCCAAGGGAGGACTTTAGCACATGAGAAACAAGGTAATGCATGTCTTACCTAGTCAGAAACCTTCCCCAATCTCTTTAAAACCTATAAAAGAATCCTGATCAGGAAGTAAGTCATATCAGAACTATTTTTCTAAAGAAAAAGAAGAGCCAAAGTAGAATTTCCCCTTGTACCTCCAACAACCACAAGCCTTTCAGTAGGATTGCAACCCTGCCCTGTCCTAGTGGCTCTGTGAAAATGGATTGGATCAGGGAGATCAAGGCTGGTTGGTGTCAAATAAAAGTGAAAGAGCAAGGCCCAGCTTCCTTGTGGTGCTAACAGATAGCTTGTCCTACCACCAGCTGACTCAAGCCTTGGACTCATAAATAGTAAAACGAGGAGGGAATGTGTGTCACTGTCCTTTGTACTCAGCGCCATCTGGACAGTACTTTCTTGGCCATATCAGTATGGTGGCTTAATTTATATATAATTCATACCCCATTTGCTTCTGAGGGTTCCAAAGTACCAGAGCCTGTTTCCTGGGACCACAAGCTACAGTTTCTCTGGTGCCTTCTTGGAATTCTGTACATGGTCATAAAGAAGAGAGGACCCCCTCCTCTTTCACCTGCTCAGCCTAGAGAGCCTGAAGCAGGGGACTCTGGCACACTTGGAGAACTCAGCACCCCTTGCAGCTGTGATGCCCTGATTAAGTTCACAGTAGGCATAAGCTCATTAGCAATTTCCTCACAAAAGACTGATCAATGAGAAGTGGCTTCATAAAAAGAAGGCAGATTATGTGTACGCATGAGCATAAACAAAGAGTCATTTCTATAGACCAATCAAGTCCATCTTTTCTGCCGTAATTTATCATCAACAAATATTGTAAATGAAGAGCCACTTTTTCCATTAGGTTAAACATAAAATTTCTGGAATGAAGACACGATGACCCTGTATTTATTGTCTTCCCAAATAGTCTCACATATATCAGGGACTCAAAAGCTAACCCTAAAGATTTGATACCGCAAGGGGAAGAGCCACAGTAGCACACAATGTCCTTACAAACACACATCATAAACTATTTCTTTTTTTTTTTAACTAACATATCAGTTTATTTTTCTTTCTTTTTTTTTTTTAGATATTTTCT
>NW_022196899.1:26721528-26766991 GCF_008632895.1 Mastomys coucha | reverse complement strand
TGTGGGTTGTTCTTCCTGTATTCCAAACTTCTGGGCTAATAACCACTTATCAGAGAGTGCATACTGTCATAAACTATTTCTTAATGTCCTAAATTTCAACTCCATTTACTGATTATGTTCAGAGAACCTGACTCTAGGGCAAACTTAGGGGGGGAACTCAAAACCTTCATTTTAGAGTCTACTGCAATGTGAGGTATTGGGCCATGGAAAAACCTAGCAGGTCATTCTTTGTAAAGCAACTCCAAGGCAGGCTAGAGTACTGAGCCCAACTCCCTTGCCTGCCTTCTGCTTTGGCTTTGTTCTCCTGACAGAGGAGTTTGAAGTAAGCAGCTAGGTTCTCTGCATCTTCAGGTTGTCATCTGTGTAGTACAATCACGCCATCTGCATTGCCGTCTGTTCCAAGGCTCACAAGGGACACTTCCTTGAAAAGCCATGTGTCCTCTGGTTGGATCCAGGCATAGAATCTGTGGCCCCTGATGTGTCTGATGCATTCCACAAAGCTGAGCTTCCTAGAGATAGTTGTTAATGGGTGTTGTGTCATGATTTCATCACTTTCTTTCCACTAGTATGTTCCCTAGTGTTCTTCATACCTTCTGTAGACAGGTGTTCCAGGTCAGTGCCTGTCATGAGCCAGACGGTCTGCCATACTGTGTGCACACTGTGACTGTAGCACAGACATGTCAGCCACTCTCACAGAGCATTATGATGGTTCCAGTCTGAACTCTGAGAAGAGGGAATGGCCACATGGAAACAGCATTGCTTTGGGAAGATCGAGCACATCTCTGGACCAGAGGCTGTTCTGCTATGTATGAAGAAAATGTCTATTTTATGATATTTTTGAGAGTATTGTGCAAATCCCTTAGTCCAGAAGCTTAGCCACAGACATAACAGGTGAGACATGCTTCATTTGCAAGTGCCAGCGGCTGAGCCAAATGGTGAGAGGCCAACATTTGCAGGCCTATTGGCTGAAGGATTCCTTGGATGTGGGAGGTATAGGCTAAACTACAATGATTCTAAGGAATATTATTTTTACTGGGATCAGAGAAGTGGATGCCTAGCAGGCTGTGGCACAGGGAGTGGGGAGATCAGAGGGCAGTGGCCACTTGGCACAAGCTTGCCTCTCTAGAGAAGGGCAGCGCATACATAGCATTTCCAGGGATTGCCGTGGTGGAAGTGAGTCTATAGCCACCACACAGTCACTGGTCAAGAAACATAATTATGCTGCTGCTGTTAAAATGTCTATAATCGACTTTAAGATCTTAAATTATATTAATCAAAAGAAAGAAAGGAAGAAAGGAAGAGAGAGAGAGAGAGAGAGAGAGAGAGAGAAAGAAAAGAAAACCTGTTCTATGTATAGCCCTAGGGCCCAGCTCATGACTTACTGTGTTCAGGAGACTCAAAGGCAGGCAATGTGTAAACATAGGACTGGGCCTTCCTTTACTCATCCCCTGATTGACATTTTCCTGATAGCTATCCAGATTAGCTGCTGATCTGATTAACAGAAGGATATTAAAGTATAGTTTACAGGTCATCTCAAGTACTCCTGGGAGCTCAAGTTCCTGAGGAGGGAGGTTGGCCACAGAACTTCCCTCTTGCTGAAGTGAGCAGCGTGCGTTTTCACTAGCAGGAGCTGTTGCTCATGACAGAACAGAGACAAGCCTGTCAGGACTGTCTTTTACTTTTGTGTCTTTGCCTAGCTCAACTTCAGTGAGCAGCGAGGTCCCGCCCTGGTCAGCACTCTTCTCCCAGTTCCTCTTCCCCAGAGTCCAGATGATTATATAATGCAGCTCCGAAGACAGTTCCAGTCAGCAAGACAGAGGGAGCCTGAGTTTCTGCCCTTGATTCAACATCACATATTAATACATAGCTAAAAACTTGTTACTTGCAGTTTATTAAAAGGCCAGGGAAATGGATTTTCATGGTGGCAATGTCTAGATATTAAGTCATTTTCTAATAACCCATGGTTTTCCTTCCTTCTTCTCTTTAATGTAATGAGGCAAAGTGGTGCTGACATGTACAGAGAAGACATGCATAATTGAAGCAGTGTGAGCTGACGCAATGAGTGCAAAAATTATATGATCTATGGAGGTAGCAGGCAGAGGCAGCAGCACTTAAAGACTGCCCAGGGCCACTTAGAGAACTCCTTGAGGAGCAGCCCACTGAGCTAACCTACAGAAAATGTGGGGTCAGGCCTTGCTTCTAATTTTCATTAGTAGCTTTACTTAATCTCTGTGAGAATTCTGGACATCCTGATTAGACAGAATATCAGGACATGATCTAATCTGAGGTTGGCACATAATGTTCTATGGAACCGATTTTCACCCACTTCTAATGAGATGGGAGTCTGTTTCCATGGGACAATCGTGTCAGAGAGGTCAGGTGGAAAGAGAAGCTTTGCATAAAGAATGGCCAGGAAGTTCCATTATGTTGATTTTAATTCCACCAAAATAGGTGAGTCCTGCAGCAAGGAAAGAAGTAGTTAGATAGGGATCACCAAGTTATTTCTTGTCACAGGAAATAGAACTCTAGTTTGCAGCTCCCAGTTAGGTCATTTATCTACCCCTGTAACTGCCTTACTAAAATTACAATGCTGTTCTTGTGTGTGTGTGTGTGTGTGTGTGTGTGTGTGTGTGTGTGTGTGTGTGTGTCTGCATGTGCACACATGTGCATTCGTGTGGAGGTCAAAGGGCAACTAGCAGTAGTTTGTCCTCTCCCTCCTTTTGGCCCTGCAGATTGAAGCCCAGTCACCAACCTTGGAAAAATTCCCAGAGTGAATTGGGAGCCAGATATTAAATATTTACAAAGTGGACTTTGAAATTTCGATCATGTCAACACAGACAGCTTTTCTTCCCCTCAGCTCTTGGGGCTTCTCTCCCTGGCTCAATCTGTCCTCATCCCCAGGTGGCTAAGGGGAATTCAAGCCAAGCCCAGACTGAGGCCCCTCACTTCCCAGCTGTCCAACCTGAACCTGCCTGCAGATTCAGTCTAGTGAACCCACTGATAAACTCATCCATCACTGATGCGTCTGTGTCTTTGAAAAACAGTAGTGGTTGCAAATACCTGTACTCATATTACTTTAAAATTCAAAACATGATAAAATGGCAAAAATTAGACTACACTAATTTTTCTTTGATAATTTTTCTTTTCTTTTGAAATTTTTACACATGTGTACAATGAAATATGATCATATCTACCCAAGATTTCCCCCTCCAAATCCCACTGTGTCTCCCCCAACATGTTCATGATTTTTCTTAAATAACTTGCTAAGTCTAGTTAGTTCTGTCCATGTGTACATTGGTGTAAATTCAGCTACTGGATCACAGGAACCCACCAGAGGCAATAGCCTCAAAGGGAGTGAATTTCCCTCCTCAAGGAAGTGTCCACTGCCAACAAATAATGTCTCAGTAAGGGGTGGGATATGGGATGACCTACCCTTTCTGTACCAGAATTTTGGCTGGCTTGATCTTGTCGAAATCTTGTGCAGGTAGCCACAGCTTGTGTGAGTTCCCACCTACAGTAACCAAGTTATGCCCATAGGGCAGAATCTCACAGCACCTCTCCCCATTCTCCAGTGGTTATATTCTTGCCCCTGGGGGATTTGGAAGCCATTCTTTTCTCCCTTCTTCTTCATAACTGTACAAACATGCCTGTGCTCTCTCCTACCCTGACCATGTCCAGTCTCCTTTGGTTTCTCAGCAATCTGGCTGAACAGTCACATCCCTTCCTGTCTTCTTAGCACTAGCCTCCAGCTCTGGCCACTGGGATGTGTCTTGTACTCTGACACCGTGTAGACTAGCTTTGACAGAAATGCAGTTCTTGCAAACCTGCTTTTTAGAATGCTCCATTGCTTCCTTCCCTTTCCTCAAAACAACTCCACAGTTCTGTCATCTCCATTTTCAGTCATTCATTTGGCACATGGCCCACTGCTAACCGTGCTTGTACTTTTGTGAAGTCTTGTGATTAGGACATTCACACCCAACACACAATGACCATTCAATACAATTGTTATGTACTCCTCATCAAAGTATTCTTTTAACCAAATGATCTCATTCTTGAAGTACATGAATAAGTGGCTTATGAAAGGAATGGTGGGAGAGGGTGCCATCTCAGCTTTGTGGTGGATGATCCTGATGGAAGAAAGCATTCATTCATTTTTATCCAACAAAATTTTCTCATTTGTATAATTAGAGAGTCATTAATGAATTTTTGTTGTAAAACACTAGTCACAGAAGCCTTTATTATTTCAGTCAAGGGTATGCTTTGTCACTGCCTAGCACCTGAGCCAGTGAGTCACAGTCACCCCTGATGGATTCTGCTAGTCCAAGGTGCAATTAACTCAGTATGAAAGAAATTGAGTCCCGCACAGAGTGAGGCAGTTGAAAACGTTTAAGGTGCAGATTTCACACCTTAGAAATTTTGTGAAATAACAACTTCTTTTTCTCATTCAAAAAATTTTTTAATCTCCTGTCTCAAAGAATTTGATTTAACAACCTTGGTGTCAGGACATTTCTGAACAACACAAACTTTCCCCTGTGGGCCCTAGCATGGCTTGACTTACAGATGGATGCTTCCACCATCCCAAGAAAAGTACAAAGTGCAGCCAGTGTGCTAGCTCATCAGTTAACAGTGCCTATCACCAAGCCTGACCACCTGAGTTTAATTCCCTGACCCCCGTGATAGAAGGAGGGGCCTAGCTCCTGCATGTCATCTGACTCACACACATATGCCGTGGCATGCATGCACCTGCACATGTGCACACATACACACACAGAGACACATACAAATACAAACATGCACACACACACACTTTTTTTTTAATTAGAAAGAAATACTAACTTCTCATCAAGTCCTGTAAACCATGCCTGCCATCCAGACACTGATCTCCCATGATGTCCCTGTCTGGTGTCATCTCGGTGCCACACCCCACTTGCAGAACAAGTTGAAGTACCAAAGAGAAGCACTCTCACCACTGCCATGCCTCTGTCTCACTTGTCCTCATTCCTGGGAATTATTTTGATGGAGTTGAAACAGCTTACCTCATTTGTCATGAAAAGGCCATCTGGAGACCCCTGTTCCTTCCACTGAGTGTATGCTAGGTGCTTCAATAAACATAAAGATGACCTAGCCACTTGTGTCCTAAAGCCAACAGAGAAACACGTCCCCTGCCTGTGGCCTGTCATGATCCTCTCAGCACAGACTGCCCAAGAGGATAGCCAAGGGGCACTGAGAACCCTGAGCTGAGCACCCAGAACCCTGAGCTGGGAGCTGTCTCCTTTCCCTAGCCTGAGACTTGAGTTCACCTTCCTAGTGAGCTCAGTGTCTTCCAGGGAGAGGACCTGGGGTTTGAGGACAGTTTCGGACAGTATTTCTAATCATTTGTCTCCACAAGAGTGGTCCACAGGCCCTAAAACAGCTGCATTGCTAGAAGCGTGCTGGGAATCAGTGCTCCAAGCCTCAGCATCAAGCATGGACCCTGGAGACAGGTTAAGAAGTCTTCAGTGGAAGTCATCAATATGCCTGGCTTCTAAGAACTGCTGCAAATTATTCTAATTTTGGTGTCAGGGAAGAATGAATATTATTTTGGTGTCAGCAAGCGAAACCTTCATTGTAGGGCTATGAAAGGGAATTGAGACCAGTTAAGTATCTCAAATCCTTTAGTGGAAATACCTAACATTCCACATTTCCTCATTCCTTAAAATGGAACCATACAGTGATGAGCCCTGAGACATGGTGACAGCCACAGCAAAGCTAACCTACTTGTATTAAAAGGCCAATACATGCATTTATGGACCATTTACTGCATGTTATTTCCTGACCTGAGGGTGTTTTAAATATTGTTTAATCTCTCCACCCATTCCAGGATACTCCTACATCTCTTACTTTACAGTGCACAGAAAGGTAAGGGTTGGGGAGGGTTTCACTCCCAGCCCTCAGGACACAGCAGTACGTGACAGCCCTGCACTGACATTCAGAGTTAGGAAATGTCCTTCCATTGTGCTTCCCTGACATATCGAGGAGGCCAGTTACAAACCTGATTGGATGAAATAACTTATGGTGGTATAATCTAAGAAAGACTTCCTATTTGTAAAGAAGTTTAAATAAAATGAGACAGGAAATTTGGACTATTGTACTCTTATTATTGAGGAAAGGGAATGAATTCATAGTCAAAGCGTGCACACTCAAAAGCTAACATGCTCAAAAGAGCACCTGTCCAGTCCATGCACCATTACTGCAGCTCTGGGAGAATAGACAATATTGAGAGGGCTGGTGTGGTTACTACCTGCCACTCAGTAAATTAAATCCCTGCCCTGCTCTAGAATTACCTCTGTGCCCACCACAATGTAAAACTTTCCAGAGTTGGCATTATGGATGACAATGGCTGTGCTCTGAAAATGTCGCTCCATTCATTCAGTGTCCTCCTGGGGCTGAGGTCCCTGCTGGCCTGTTCAGTCAAGCTTTTCCCAAGCTCTTAGCCCAATTCCAGCATCCCTGAGCTCCCACCGAGAAACAAGTTCTGAGACTTACCTCCTCTACACATTGCTCCTTCTAGCCCCTTGTACTTGCTCTTATGATCTTCCCCAGAACAGAACATCTCTAGCCTGAGCTGTATCCATTAGCTAAAGAGGGCTGGTAGTGGCCTCTGCATTCCCTCCTCACTGGTTGCATTGTGCTTATCATTTCAGACAGGAGAAATGGTACCAGGCTGGGAAGATTGCCCCACACAAACACATAGGCCTGAATTCAATACTCAGAACTAATGGAGGAAGGGACAGGAGGATCCCTAGGGCTCACTGATCAGCCAGAATGGCCTGCTTCCTACTTGGTGAATTCTAGGCCAGTGAGACACACACAGATGCATGTGCATGCACAAGCACAAGATAAAGCATTGCCTTGATCATGAGGATGCATTGATCTCTCATTCTAGCATTCTCATGAATATTTTGTATTGTTGTACTCAGCAAACATTCCATTCTTTGTCTTCTCATTTTCTACTTCGTGTGGATGGGTGCATTTTAATGACTATCTTAGAATCAAGGATCTTAAGCATTTCATTCATGCTTTCCCTTAGCTTGTGCAGTGATCATGCAAATGATCTCCCCTTTCCTTTAGAGAATGCAACTCATTAAACTGAAGAAAATAGCAAAAAGAATTGCAGCAGAGTTATTCATGGCCCATGGATTGACACATGCTGGTCTTCCATGAATTCTATAGGCTGTTTGATTGTAGAGTCTACACTAGGTAATCCCTACCATCTTGTTGGAAATTGTCACACATGTCACATTGCTCCCTAAGACTTCAGGTTTAATCCAAATTATGTGTAACGGTTACCAGCATTCTACTTCCTAAGGGTAACCAAAGCAAAATTTGCATAAAGCAAGTTTGCATGAATTTCATAGAAACTTATTAATTTTACTAAGAAAGTAAATGGATTAAGTCTTGTTAGAGCCACAAATCCCTCAGGATATAGTTTACTCTGATAATCATACTCATTGAGGAAACAGATGTATAGATTTGCTAAGGTAGTCTCTGGTCAAAAATAAATAAATATATAGAGACTTTCATATTCTGATATTGGAGTCTAAGCATCTTACATAAAGTTGGTAAGATTCAAGGACTTGGAGAATTGGACCCTACAGCTGAAAGGTAGAAACAAAGAAATAATGATAATGTATGTAAAATATATATGTAGCTTTATCAGCATTTCAAATTAAAGACTTTTTCTTGTGACCCAAACTCATAGATTAACACAGAACCCTAAAATGTATTAGACTCCACTAGTAATACATAAGAAACAAGTGAGGATTCAAGTGCCCCACCTGCCAGAATAGCTTCTCTCTTGACCTTTGTACTCCAAGCCATGACCTCCCTATAAGCAAAGAAAAAGTGTTTTGCGTACTTCTATTCCACAAGCATTCCACAAAATTTTATTAATGAAAAAAAAAACAATCATTTGAACCTCTGCAGATTAGTTCCTGTGAATCAACCAGACAATACTCTATCACAGGTGACCCAGGGGGCATAGCATACTCTATCACAGGTGACCCAGGGAGCACAGCATACTCTATCACAGGTGACCCAGGGAGCACAGCATACTCTATCAATCACAGGTGACCCAGGGAGCACAGCATACTCTATCACAGGTGACCCAGGGAGCACCAGCATACTCTATCAATCACAGGTGACCCAGGGAGCACAGCATACTCTATCAATCACAGGTGACCCAGGGAGCACAGCATACTCTATCACAGATGACCCAGGGAGCACAGCATACTCTATCACAGATGACCCAGGGAGCACCAGCAGTCAGGACAGGAAGGCTTACTTCTTTTCTTTTCTTTTTTTTTTAATTTTTTATTAGTTATTTTATTTATTTACATTTCATAGCCAACCATTGAACTGAGGCTTATTTTGTAAGTCTGTGATAGGATGACAAAGAATTTCTTTTTTGAGTCACTGATCTACTCACTGATTTTCATTGTCTCAAGAAGTTTGCATTATAAAGGCTACTTCTGAAAACAAAGAGAAAAATGGTCCCCATTCCTCTAATTTGCTTTGGTACAGATTTTTGTTCATGGAAAAGCCAAAATTATGCTGAGACTTCTGGTAGTTATTTGGTGACAGAAAAATTTCATACCCAAGTAAAAACAACATATAGCATATATCCTCCTCCAAGCCTATACAAATGTCTCTGTGATTAAGTTTATTAATGGAGCTACATTTAACTCCAGTATACACACACACACATACACACACACACACACACACACACACACACACACGCACACACACACACACACACACAAAGTAGGCCTAGTTCATAATGAGTCATTACCAGAAAAGTCACATGACCTTTCTGAAAACATGAATCTAATTAGCATCAACAAGATGTCACAGGAGAGGAGCTTGCTTAAAAAGAAAGTGACACTTAGAATCATTTTGTCGGGTTTCCAGAGAACCTGAGCTGCATCGATACATCAATTATATCAGGCCACACTCTATCAAAGATTTGTGACCATGGGTGGTTCTAATAACCTGTCCTTATTTTGAAATCTGCTTCTGCTCAGGGACTGGAGAAATGTCTCAGCATCTGCCTCAGAAGTATCTCCTGAGTTCAGTTTTTAGAGCCCACATTGGGCAGTTCACGACTACTTGTCACTGAGCTCCAGAAATTCCAGCACCCTCTTCTGGGATTCTGTGGGTCCTTGCACTCACATGTACACACAGACACACAGACACACACACAAAATTAAAAATAAAATAGTTTTAAAAGTCTGCCTCTGAGATAGTACAAAGTAGGTTTGAACTAACTTCTAACCAATTATAAGAAATCCAGTAACTTTAACTTTTTCTTTTATTCTTTCCTCCTCCTCCTCTCCCTCCTTTTCCTCCTCTTCTTCTTCTCCCTCCTCCTCCTTCTTTTCCTTTTTCTTCTTTTTGATGAAGGTCTAGAAATTCATGGGTAGGCTAGGTGCTAGGAAAGAAGTCAAGGAAAGAAGTGCAGGGCATTTAGATGGGAACATTCTGTACAGGTCACATTCTAAGCACTGTAGGTAAGATTATGAAGTTGAATGAGGTAAACTTTAAGCCCCACCTACACCCATATTCAATGGAGTGGCAAGGAAGGGAAAGCCATGGGCATTATTCTGGTCGAGCTCTTGTGTGTCTATTCACATTGAGCTCCTGTGTCTTTGACCACAAGGGAGATATCACTACTATTGTCATTATGATGATTTTTCAAAAGGGGGAAAACATTCTCAGAAAGGTTGAGCATCTCTAGAAGAGTCACACAAGAAATTGAGGACTGTGGCACAGCTCAGTTTATAGAATGCTTGCCCAGGTGCATGAAGCTCTGGGTTCTATCCCCTGCACCACAAAAAAAAATGATGTCTTCTAATTTCACTTCTGTCCTCAATGAAAGCAACATTGGAGAGGAAAGGTTTATTTCATTAACAATTCCAAGTTATAGTTTGTCATTTTTGAGAAGTCAAGACAGAAGTTGAAACAGTCAAAACACATTCACAGTTGAAAGCAGACAAAAATGAATGCCAGCTTGTCTGCATGCATGCATGCTTGCTTGCTTGCTAACTTTCTTTAATATTACATAGTTTCTAGCCTAACCTAGGGAATGATGCCACCCACAGTGGGGTGGGTGTTTCTATATCAACTAACAATGGAGACAATTCCATACAGACATGCTCACAGATCCCCCTCATCTAGATAACTGCTTCTTATGCTAAGTGATTCTAGATGATTCTAAGCAATTCTAGGGTGTGTCAAATCAATAGCTAAAACTTACCAGATAGTATGAGATGTGGTGGTGAGCACCTATGATCCCAGAAGTCTGGGATTGAGGCAAGAGAATGGGGAGTTTGTGGTCATCTTTGGCTACATACCAAGTTTGAGGCTAGCTTGGGCTCTGTGAGACCCTGTGCTCCCCTCTCCCAAGGGAATATGGAGCATGCTTGTCTACAAAGCCCAGCTTCCTCCTCTGCCAATGCCTTCCATTAAGCCACCAAGAAAAATTGAGCAGCATTGCATCCTGCTTCTTTTGAATACCTCTAGTGGTTACTTCAATGTTTACTGACATCCATGGGAATTTTTAAAAATCTTTCTTGAAGTTAAAAAACAAAAGTCCTTGGTTGGTGGTTGTGTCCCCGGGAGCTCTGAGGGTACTAGTTAGTTCATATTGTTGTTCGTCCTAAGGGGCTGCAAACCCCTCAGCTCCTTTGGTCCTTTCTCTAACTCCTTCATCGGGGACCCTGTACTCAGTTCAATGGATAGGACTGATTGTTCTGGCAGCATGTGTATAGTAGAGGATTTCAAAGTCAATCATCAATGGGAGGAGAGGCCCTTGGCCCTGTGAAGGTTCTGTGCCCCAGTGTAGGGAAATGCCAGGGCCAATAAGTAGGAGAGGGTGGGGTGGCAAGCATGGGGAGAGGGGAGGCAACAGGGGTTTGTTCTTGTTGGTTTTGTTTGTTTGTTTGTTTGTTTGTTTTTTGGAGGGGGAACTGGGAAAGGAGAAATCATATGACATGTAAATAAAGAAAATATCTAATAAAAAAAAAAGTCAATGAAAGCAAGGGAAGAGATATGACTTGGACAAAGCAAAGTCCTATGTCACCTGCTCTTTTCCTGTCCTTTCCAACCCCCATGACTCCTTGGAAGAAGCTGAGTTCTGAATTATGGAATAGAGCAGGTGCAGGGTTCCCTGGAAACACAAGATGCAAATAAAAATGAAGAATGTGTTATCTTCTTTCCTAGTCTATATACAAATATATCTATATTTTACTCATAATTGGCCTAAAGATAAATTGGACTAGAAAATAAGTGGCTTCTTTCCCCAGGCTTATTACTCATTTTAAAAGGCCTGCAGCATCTTTATTCGTGACTGGGGTTCATTTCTACCAGCAGTTAATTTCTGGGCTTGCCCTCCTATGCCTTAAATAGTGAAGGTAACCACTGTTCTGAGACTTAACAGGGTCTGCATCTGAAGACCTAATGGCATCTGTCTTCCCACCCACACTGAGATTAATAGCAGTGGGGAGGGAAGAGTTAATACCATGTATGACTTTCCCAAAGTAACAAATTAAAGCTAAAGGGGTGTGGCTAAGCACAAGGCCTGCCCCTCTCGGGTGTTCAGAACACCTGGATGACACTTACCCTCCTTAGATAGCCACTAAACATTTCTTTCTTTTTGTGTTCCTATTGGCTGGCCCTGGGTTCCTATCAGCCTCCTGTTCCTATGCTGCCTGCATGGTGACTCCCAGAGCTCCTGCTCTATCTGTCAGAAATGCTGTTTGCATGTTCCCTTTTTGTAGAGAGCTTTCCTCACACCATTCTGTCATTTTCACCCTGAACTGCAGGGCACCCTTTCCCCTAGAGCATAGCAGTGCCTTCTTTGCTCATGGTTCCTGAGAGGAGATGTTATTCCCAGCACCAAGGAAGCTAGGAAGCCTCAGGAGCACTATAGCTGTCTTTCTTCAGAAAACAAAACAAAATGGGTTCTTTTGATGTTAGATTGATCACGAATTTTTTTTGAGCAGTATAAACCTCTCTGGTTACATCTGCATATGAATAGATGGAAAGGCTTTGGCAGTGGAATCTTAAATAAAAGAAGCTCTTCCCAGGAATTGAAGCCACTTTGTTTTCTCCGGATTTGTTTGATACATCAGTGTGGAATACATGGTGTAAACTCCATTCCTGCTCTTAGCACATATATGCTCATGAGTGTAATTAATGCCTAAGAGAGGGGCTTAAGTTGCCTCCATTTTCATCTTTGTCTCATTTGAATCTAGTGTTACCCCCTGCAGGCTGGTCGGGGAGCTCAACAAAAATCAGGGGTACATATAAGTCCTTGCCAGCTCTCTCCCTATCTATACCTCTGAAGAAGCCGTGATACCTGTTTTCCACAATATCTGCAGATCCCATGTTCATCAGCATGAATTGCAGAAGGTCAGAAAGAAAACAGGGTAGGAAGGCAGCCTATCCTCTTGGAAAACCATGGAGCGCTTTTGTTCCCATTTCACTGCCCAGAATCTAGTTAAATGGGAAATGTGGGGTAATTGAGGGGTATGTTCTTGGGAAATGGAACCATCGATTCTGCCACCTTCAAAGCATGTTACTAAGGAAAAACAGTGTTGTCCAAACTGAGCAAAACTCAGAAAGCTTAGCCCTGGCTGTCAATCTTAAACTACTGTTAACTTCCCTAATGAAACAAATTGTTTTGTATAGTTTATATGCACTGATACAGATGTCTGAAATACATCATTGGCTTCTGAGTCAATGGCAGAGGAAAACAAACATCAAGTACATGCTTTTCAGATTTTCCTTAATAATCTGATCATACAAAGCCCAGGATATGGACAGAAAAAAAAATTTTCTTCAGGGAACCTCCAAAGTGTGTTCTTCTGTTTTGGCATTTAGCTGAGATAAGAAAACACACACACTGTGCATTTTCTTAAGTAAGAAAAGGCCCTGCAGGACTCATTCTCTGATGGATGCCCTCTGGCATTGGCAGGGCATTGATCCCTCACCCTTTCTGTGAGCCTTTCTTGCTGTTCAGAGTCAGAGAACTAGCTAAACCTCAAACCTCCCCCACACCTTCCTCTCAGGCGGAAGTCCTTTAAGTGTGTTCCCTGCACAGCAAGTCCCCTCCCTGCCTCTGACCACTTGGTACTTAGCCTGACAGGGCTCCTTCTCAAGCTCTTGCTTTTGTCTGTTGGGTACTTTCAGCTAGGCTGAAAGAGCCAGAACTCAGCTCATCCCCTGCTTCTGCATCTACCCCATGGTGCTTGCTGAGCTACTACATGCTTCAGTTCTTCACCTGGATTTTATCAAATGTCGGGAAATGAAAAGGAAAATTTATTTTCAATACAGCTGCACTAATTGTCCAGCACATTTAAGTGAGATCTGTCACCCACAGGGCAAAAGACAGCCTGATCATCAAGAAGTCAGGGCTTCGATACCATGTCAACGGTACCATTTACAGACACTGCAAAGTCTGGAGGTCATGGTAAAGAGAATGGCCAGTGGTAGGTGAATAGTAAGGGTTTCTACCAAGATGAAGCCATCTTATTTGAAGCCATCTGGTGAGCCCAGTTGTGCAGGCTGATCCAATATCACCCTCACGTCTGAGCAGAAACTGCTTATTCATTGTCTTGTCAACACTTAGGACTTCTCGAGCTCCTAACAGAGTTGATATCCTGCTTCTCCATGATGACAAGATGAACAAGAACATCAGGTGCTTGGCGGAGAGAGCTTCTGATCCTTCCTGCCTTTCAGAGTTTCTGTCTTGCTCTGCAGTAACGACTTCACTTGTGCTTAGTGACAAAGCTGATGACTCCAGCTCTGTGCACCAACCCGACATCAGCTCAGGTGACCTGATGCACAAACCTACTACATTGTGCTACCTACATGAAAGGAACATTTGGGGCTGGAATTTAACACAGTAGCAGAGTATTTGCCTAGCATGCCACAATCCCCCGGTTCAAACCAGAGCTCTGCAACCTTAAAAAGGAAATACTTAATGGGTTATAACTTTAAAGGCAGCAGTTGGTTTGTCTTTTGTTCAAAATCTTTACAAAGGAAATAATTTCTAGTGTACAGTTTTTATATAATACTACATTTTTCACTAGCCCATGCTGATAGTATGGAGCAACATGAAAAATGTGCTCACAACATGCTAAGCAGAAAACAAAGGCATGAGAAATTTGGAGAGAGCCAACTGTTTTTAAAACATAGAGAGAGGGGAGAGGGGAGGAGGGAGGGAGAGAAGAGTTGTGTGTGTGGTTCCTTGATTTTATATAGGCACTTTAAATCATGACATGAAAATTAGAGGGAAACTGTCTAGGAACACAAAGACTAATGGGAGGGGGGACTCAGGAGCTGAAAGGGAATCCAACTACAATGTATCCTTGTGTGTAAATTCTTACTTAACACAACAGCAAGTGCAATGAATGTATTCAAGAAGAGTTAAACAAGTACTTGTAAAATCCCACCATAGCAACAACAGCAACAGAGACTATAAAAACATTGTAAATTATTAACAGCACCTCTATCTGGGTGTTAGAATAGGGAGGGATTTCTGAAAACATTCTCTGTTCTTGGCATTTCTGTTCTTTGCCATTCATTAAATCTCCCCAAGCCAGTTGTTAAACATAAAATGTTTCCACTCTTTGTTGGGGGAGGAGAGGTCAGCTCCTCAGTGATATAGCCACTGGCTGGCAAGCACCTGTGAATAACCCCCAATCCACTCTCCCTTGGAACCCTGGGAAACTCCCTGGGTCACAAACAGCAAAACATGAAGGCAGAATGTGATAGCAGAGTAGGGAAGAAGAGGAGCTCAGCAGGAACAGGAGGGGGACAGAGAGGGTAGTCAGGTGGGTATGACCAAAATACATTATGTACATGTATGAGAAGGCTACAATGAAACCATTTATGTACAGTTGGTATATAACAATAGAATAATATTACATTAAAAGTTTTTTTTTTCTAAAAATCTTAAACTCAATGAGGAAAGTGTACAGTCTGGATAAAAAGGATACAGCTCTAAACCTCAGAACAGAAAGAGCCATGGGATTCATCTAAACTGAAAGACTCAGTGGAATTATGGCCAGAAAAGCCAGGCACCAGATTTCCTTGCTGCTGTTGTGGCTTTAATTAATACTATTAAAGTTTCTTCCCCAGCGTGGCATGGAGATGTTCTGATTGCTTGAGTTGAAATGCAACATCAGCAATATTGCCTTGAGAAACTTATGTAATCATGTTAGGACTGCATTTTAACAATGCACATTAATAGCTCCGGAGGCTTCAGATTAGTAAGCAAGTGTGGTGCCTCTGTGGAGAAAACAATCTAAGGTCGGCATTTTCTTTGTTTACTGGTACTTGGTTGCTTTTGGGTGCCAGTGAGGAGTGTGCGGGGGGGGGGGGGGGGGGGGGGGGGGGGCTGAAGGGAAGAAATATACAGTGCACCTGTGTAGGTCCTAGGAGCAATAGTGTCATTCATAATTTTACAAAAGACAGGCAACTTCGGTAGGGAGGAAATACTGCCAAGCTCTGCCTTCACCTCTGTTCTCCTACATCGCATTGTGTATCTCTGCTCTGCGTTCACATTTGTCTGCTCATTCGTCTTCTCTGGTCAGATGACAACCAACAGTACTCATTTCCAAATCCCCACTTCCTGCCTTAGACTTTTTCACTTTCCTAACCACAGTTAAACAAAAGACAGAGGAGACAAGCATGGGAGCAAATGCTTTATACAGAATGCATACAGAGGCTAACATCCTACAGGGAGGAAGACACTGTGCCTGAGCTCTGTTACCAGTTCTTTTGTGACAGTTGACCACTTTATAAATTATGTATATATACACACACACACACATATATATATGCACCAATGTGCTTTGGTTTTCCTGGGTGTTAATGCATTAAGCTCATAACACAGAGAATCTGATTAATAGCAGTTCCTAAGGACAGATCCGGTCTCAGATCTCACCACACACCTTCCCCACTTTACAAGCAGTGTTTGATTATAACTTTTTACTGGATCTGGAATGACTTGGTCTTAGTCTGTTGGTTTTGCAAAGTCTATCCTCTGAGAACAGCTAGTCATTCAGTCTGCTGCTGGGCTCTGTTGCCAACTCTGTTCTTGTGATTAAGGGACAAGTTAACTTTAGAAGCAGCTATAAGTCTTTGTTTGGTTCTTTAAAGATAAGCAAAGAGTTCTAGGGCTTCTAATAGATAAACGTTGAGCCCAGTGAACCAAAAGGCCATCTGTAGATTCTCAGATACGTACACTTTCTCAATCCTTAAGAGATTTGTCACATCCACCTTGTTGGGTAATGTGTGAGATCCTCTGTTGAATTGAAAATCACCTAAGTATATGTATGAGGGAAGGGATTTCTGTGCCTCGTATCTGGAGAAGCCTCATGCACTCAGGCTGCTCACTACAGACCCACCATCACTGACATCCATCCACACAATTAATGAAGCATATCAAATATGCTCATTGATTATTTTCTTTCTGCCCATGTGTGTTTATTGCTGCTGTCCTGATACTGTGAGAGGTAGCTCTTGATATCTGGGAGAGCCTGGGCCAAGAATCCCTCCAGCACAGATAGAGTGCTTTTCTGGATGCAAGTATGTGCTGCACCAGTTCCATGTATCCCTTCAGATGCACCCCCAGGTTATTCTGGATGCCGAGGAATTCTGTTTATCTTTATGAAGTTAAGACCAACCATGTCTTGTCTCTCCCTGAGCTTCTGACCTTTAAGTAGTCTCAGAAGCCTGTGCTCAATAATTCTGTTACTTTACCCTCTTCTTTTGCTCTTGTTCCCATCCCATCCTCTCTCTGTTAATCTTTGCATAGTATAACTTGTTTGTCTCCTTGGATTTTCCTCAGTCTTCACTCTTAACCTTTAAGAAACAAGGAATTTCAGTTGGGACCAAACAGGGCTCGCTTATAGCCCAATGGGTTCAGATTTCTCAGTCCATGACCTATTCCTTCATCTAATTTTGGGCTCTTCCTTTCATTTCCTCCATTTGGCAGTTTAGGCTGGTAGGTTGATACAACTGGTCTACCACCAGCTGTGCCTCATATAGGCTTTTTCCTTACTCTGCATCACCACCCAGTATAGTCTGGATTCTCAATCCAGTCATTTTCATTTCAAACACTTAGTGTTCCATTCACAACAGATCTTAAGATTAGAGCCTTGGATGAGGCTGGGGGCAATAGAAGGGTCCAAATGGCAGACCGAGGCAGGCGAAGTGTCACACAAGGAGACAGTGGCGATGCTGTATTTGGCTTGCAAGCCAAAAGCTTTTAACTTTGCTTGAGGTTGTTTTTATTTTGGTTTGGTTTGGGTTTTTTGTTTGTTTGCTTGTTTATGTTTGTTTTGTTTCACCAACAGTGAAGAACATGTGGATATATTTTATCCTGGAACTCATGAGGAGGCAGAAAATGCACTGTGTGACTTTGGGTAGTATGGCCGAAGCTAAAGGGTGAGAGAAAGTAGTGGCATGTGTCAAGATTTTCTGTCAGAGCTGACTGGCTGAGGGACCAGCTGTCATGATGTAGTGATGACAGGAAGCAAGGCATGAGGCTGAATAAATGCCCACAGCATGCAGGAGGCAGGGTTTCTTCAGAGACTGAGGTAAGATGTGTCAGGCATTGATTGAGTCTCCCGGTGTGCCTGCCCTCTGTTGGGCACAATTGGAGCTGTCCAGATGCAGACTTCCCTGGAAACTGTAGTCCCTCCCATTAGGGAGCCTGACATACCAGGATGTTTGTACCTACCATTTCCTTAACCTTTACCATAGCCTTGAGAAGCAGGCACCATTAACCACAACTGAACAATGGAAATTTAGAGGAAGAAAGGTGTTGGGATTTTTTTTTCCAGCATGGGATTTGATATGACACAAATTACAACCCATGTTGTTAATAACTGTTCCTAACACTTTCCCTCAGTCAGGGCACCAGCTCAGAAACCTGAGTCAGGAAACTTGACCCAGCCCCCAGGTTCTAATGCCACAGCTTCGGGCTTTAATGGGATGCTAAAACAAGCAGTCTAGCAATCTTCATTCTACTGGCTCTTCCTGCAACCTGGAGATGTAATATGAGAAGCAAAGGTGAGCCACAAGAGAACAATAGGAAAATGGTTTCTAGTTGTCATGTGCCATGTCCACAGCAGACTAAAACTGGAGATGTTCACACGGCCAGCAGTCCACGGATTTTCCGACTTCAAATATGGCAAGGAAGTCTGCAGTACAACAGGATACAAAACAAACAAAAACAAAAAACAAAAACAAAAACAAAAGCATAAACAATAGGCAGTCTTGTACTATGAGAAGATGTGGGGACAAATTAAGACTCCTCATTCTGCATCTAGAGAGAGAGAGCTCAGCCAGTAAAATGCCTGCTGTGCAAGCATGAAAGATCCAAGTTTGATCCCTAGCACCCACATAACATGGGTACAGTAGTCCTGGCAACAAGGAAGTTGTTGGAGGACTTCTTCAGGAGACTGGAGGATCCCTGGGGCTTGCTAGCTGCCATTTTAGCCCAAATAGTGAACTCCAGATTCAGTGAAAGGCTCTGTCTCAAATATTAAAAAGTGGGGAGTAATTGAGGAAAGCCCTAATGTAGACCTCTAGCTCCACATTCATGGACATGCTTGGCATACACACACATACAGAGAGATACACACATAAACATACATACATACACACAGAGAGACACATACACACACATGCACATACATACACATACATACATACATACATACACACATATACACACATACACACACATAAACATACATACATACACACAGAGACACATACATACACATACATACATAAACATACATACACACATATACACACATATACACACACACAAGACACACACACATAAACATATATACATACACACAGAGACACATACACACAATGCACATACATACACATACATATATAAACATACATACACACATATACACACACGCAACACACACACATAAACATACATACATACACACAGAGAGACACATACACACACATGCACATACATACACATACATACATAAACATACATACACACATATACACACATATACACACACACAAGACACACACACATAAACATACATACATACACACAGAGAGACACATATACACACACACATACACAGGGTTCTGGCTGGAACACACTTGGAGATATAAAGGTTTCTGTTGTTTTGTTTTGTTTTGTTTTGTTTTAAATAAAAAACTGTTCAGAGTACATAAGAGTAGACATACATTAAATTCTTAGGGATTTACAAGAATTGTCTTATAAACTCAGCAGCAAGGAGCTGTGACAGTCATTTAGAGAACACAGCTGCACTATAACTATGGATAGAACTGAATAGAAATGGGGGCTGGCATTCCCTAAGGCCTGGGTCCTACACCAGGCTAGACTTTCCCACACTTCCCATTTACTTCTTATAACATCTGGGTGAGAGACTAAGCTTCATCCGTATTTTCACAAATGATGATCTAGAAGGAAACTGCTAAGTGTTCAGGACTAGATCCAAATCTAAACCTCATTGCATCGCTGGACTTCCATTGAAGTTTTGTACTTTCTGAGGTTTGATGGAGTTTGATTGTTTGTTTGTTAATTTGTTTGTTACTGATGGTTTTTATCTTATTGTGCTGGATAGAATACAAGAAGTTATTTAAATTTTTCTATTTTTTGAGGGTTTCTCTGTGTCTTAATAGAAGGTTTCACTAAAAGGCAGCCTGCAGGAACTGCTGAGAGTTGAGTATCTGTTAGGTCCATTTGGTCTGTGATGTTATTCAACTCCAATGTTTCTCTGATTTGCTGACATGACCCATTGGTGAAACTGGAGTATTGAAGTTACTCATTCATACTGTGTTTAGGTGAATCTGTGATTTTACATCTAGGTATGTCTGTTTTTAGAAATCAAGTGCTTTGATTTTGAGCATGTATATGCTTAGAATTTTAATGTCCTCCTGATATTCTCTTAGTCAGTATGATGTGATCTTTATCTCTTTTAGCAAGTGGTATGTTGTTCTGTGTCATGGGATATTTGAACAGTAGTACCAGCATGCTTCTAGGACCATTTGCTTTGAATACCTGTTTCCATCTGTTTACCCTGAGTAGCATCTGTCATGGATGGCAAGGTCCATTTCTTGGATGCAACAAATAGATGTATCCTGGTTTTTAATCCATTCTGCTAGTCTGTCCTTTGACTGGGGAGTTGAAACCATCTAACCTCCAGAGTATTTCTTTAATGATGTTTATTGATTCCTTTCCCAGACAGGGCTGAATTCAGGCTTCCCAAATGTTGCAAAGCTCTGAGGATGGCCAATTACAGTCATGTGAGAGGGTAACTGTTTCTCCAATGGAAATGCCTGTTGATGCAGTACTAAAATTTCTGATATACTCTTGCTGGCCTTACAATTTGGAGTGGCTCTTGACAAACGTACAATGAAAGCACATGGACATTGCAATTCCTTCCCTCTATCCTGCATTATCACAGTGGCTCAGACTGCTGCTTACCCAGAATGAGTCCACAGATCACATTTTCTTTAGCTGGATATTTCTCCTGGCAAGTTTGTTGATATATTCCTGTTGAAAGAAAATGTCTCTCGACCTAAACATTTGAGATGGCCAGTTTTATCAGAAAGCTTTATCTGGTTTAGGGAGAGAGTACCTAGGCTTTGCCAGGGGGACCTATGTTGTTGACAACAAGGGAGAGGGAGATGATGCAATGTTGGTAGAAAGAATTATGTTGAGAATTATGACGTGCCTTTTGTCTGCCCGACTAAGAAGCTCAGCCTTGCTTGCTTTCTCATACATAATGACAGCCATGAGCACAGATGTCACAGGCTTAGCATCACCTCCTTGTTCATCGCATTGTGATTCTCCACCATGTAGTAGGTAAGCTTGCTTACAGAATCCAGACCACATCCAGCTTCCCAGTGAATCAGCTCCCACTGAGCAGGAACTCAGTTTCCACATCTAAATACTATAGCAGGGCGTCAAACTAATTGAACAAAAGGTTCCTTTCTCCTCACAATAATATATTGCAGACTAATTATTACACAATTTTATACTCTGGATAAATGAATTAAAAGCCAATTTTCATCTTCATGGATACAACTCATTAGATAA
Organism: Mastomys coucha; assembly: GCF_008632895.1. Lineage (NCBI taxonomy): Eukaryota > Metazoa > Chordata > Mammalia > Rodentia > Muridae > Mastomys > Mastomys coucha. The sequence goes on along the minus strand of NW_022196899.1, from coordinate 26,745,819 downwards.
TTTCATTTTAGAAAAGGGAAATGTCAATGTGATTCATTGTGTAACATGCAAACAGTTCACCAATTAATGCAAGGTATGAGTGTTTTCTTAGCTATCTCTGTCCTGAAAACATTATTTGTTTTCCCAAACCCAAAGTGATAGATGGGCACTCCAGGAGAGCTCTCCTGGGTCAACACTGTTGACCATGTTCACCTAGTGCTTTCACTTAAAGCCTAGAGCAGCCTTCATGTTCCGTAAGTAGAAAATCGAGCATGGTTCTGAAAGGCCAGTAAAAAGTAATCAGCTCTCATGTGGTAGAGAGTGTTTAGTGTAAGACACTGATTGACTGTCACACAATTATCCTAGAGGTCATTCATTATCGATATAAATATTGCCCAGATGAGAAAGTTGAGATCTGGAGCATAGTAAGGAATTGCTGAAGGACACACAGCTCACAGGTAGCAGAATCAGAAACCATGTCTCCTGGTACCTCGCTATTCTGCTTTTTAAAAATCAAATCATCAGTAATTAATACATAAAGTCAGGGATGTGGAGGAAGCATCAACTGAAAGCTAACTCTTTGAGAGATTCTAACTCATGTCACTGCATACACGGCATACTATCTTCTCATCCCTGCGGCATACTATCTTCTCATCCCTGCAAAGGGTCAGCTGACCTTCATGGACTAGACAAGGGTGTGGGGATGGAGAGATCTACTGCTCTGTCACTGTCCTCTCCTGTGTGTGCCCAGAATCCTTTGTCTCATGTGCCTAAGCAGAGAAAGACTCTGAAGTCTCTGAAGACTGTGAAGCAAGAGAGGCCTCAAAGATTGGAAAGATGAGGTTCTGTCATTCAGAATATCACCCTTGACCAGGGGCTGGGGGATTGAACAAGTGTAAAGAGGAAGTAGACAGAGGTTTGGCCCCTTCCCAGATGCCTTTGCAAATGGTACCTGGAGGTTGTTGCTCAGGCAACTAAGTCTCCCTCTTCAGAGGCACTGGGTTAGGAATAGCAAAACTCAGCCTAAAAGTACACAGTATTTAGAAACAATTGGAAACAGAGATTCAACCATAGGAAGAAGCTGTCCCTGAAAGGGAGCCCCTGCTTGTTTGGAGATGTAGAAATGGCTACAATGACTATTTTCAGTTGGGTGGCCACTTTCTGGAAGGTTCTGTACACAAGTAAGAGTTGAGTTAGCAACAGCATACATCTCTGTGAGGAAAAGCAGAGTGGGCCTGGAGTTCAGACCTTCCTTGTCCTGCTGAGGAAGAGGAGGGGAGGAAGGAGAAGAGGAGGAAGAGGAGGAGCTTTTTACCCCAAGTTGCACTGTCCCTTACCACAGTAATTATTGTTACTGTTGGAAGCCTATGCTTAATAGAGTTATAGATGAGTTCACATCCAGATCATGTTACTTACTAATGATGACTTTCATATAAACTTCTCAAGCCTTTACTTACTTCAGTAGAATGAGGGACATGGGGTTTCATGGATATTACTTCTCTTTCATATCTATAAGATACTATCTATCAGTAGGTGTCCTGATCCTGATCTTACCATCTTTCAACCTCCTCCTCACTGTTCCCTGGCCCTTAGGTGGAGAGGTTATGATGTAGATGTATAAGGTGGAGCTGGGCACCCTGTGATCAATTATTCTCTGCATTTTGACAAGTTGTGGGTCTCTCAAATAGCCACTGTCTGCTAAAAAGAAAAAAGGAAGGAAGGAAGGAAGGAAGGGGAGGAGAAGAAAGAGGAGGAGAAGGAGGAGGAGGAGGAGGAAGAAGAAGAAGAAGAAGCAGCTTCTTTTCTGATGAGGGGTGAGAGATCCACCTACCCAAGAGTATACAGTAGAAGACAGTTAGAATTTATATTGGTTTAAGAAACTGATAGAAGAGGTTCTCTTCTTGTTCCATGGCCTCTCGAGCCATAGGCAATTTAGACTACAATGTACAAACAAGACCTGTATAATGGCAAATACTGGGTGATGTGCCAACATGGATAGGAGGATTTTCACAAGGCCCTACCCCTAAATGAAGTACTGTGGGTAATCAATGGCAAAGTACGACATTTGCTACTTACTGAATGCCAACTATTGTGGTAAATATTTATGTGTTTATTTACTGTAAATATACAGAATATAAATCCTTCTGTACATGTAGCCATAGTACATGACTACTCAGTGGTACTAAATACAGTCACTCACTGTGTGAGAGCCTCATTGGGGTTCAATGGCTACCACTATTTCTCCTTCTCATACTGGAACACTACTTTCCTTAAATAAGACATCCCCATTGTCACCAATTACAGCTCCAAATTTTCTATGAGTTTGGTGGGCTTGAATATCTCTTGTGATGAGAGCCATGCAATACTGATGATCTTTTGACTGGTTTATTTCAATACAATGTGTGGTAAGCCCTTAACACACACAACTTGACACAGTGCTCAATCTTCCATATAGGTACCATTTTTCTCATTTAAAAATTATTTTTTTGAGAATTTAAATCATGATATTATATTTATACCATTTTCTCCCTTCCTCCCATGTTCACTTACTCCCTCCCAAACTCATAGCCTCTTCTTTTGTAATTATTGCTACACACACACCCTTTGCTTCATCTCCTCTGTGGGCCAGTCTCAGGATATGACAATCTTTCTGAATGTGCTGGCCCTCTTCCCTGCATCCAGCCTATCATGTTGCTGAATGCACTTTCCTTTTGCTTTCTGGAAGCAGACATCTGTGTGTGTGCTATCAGAAGCATATTTCCTTTTGGATGCAGGAGGCCATATTTAGGGCCAGAATCATGAGCCCACAGGAATGCACAAATGCACCGTAAGGTGCTTTAATCTTCCCTTAATGAAGAGGAAACACCTCTAAATTCAGTCTCGAAGGACTGAACCCTCACAGTTCTCCAGGAGTCCTAGCTTGCTCTAAATATGAAGAATTAAAACGGAGCACAGACTGCTATTCTCACACAGGGAATTGGATACTCAGAGAGTCTTCTGTGTCCACTGTGTAACCAGAAGCCCGTATGGTCCAACCCATGTGCAGTATCATTTCATAGAAACAGCAGCCAGGAGTCATAGCTCTAAAGAATGACATTGATGATAATGAAGCTGCTGACAATAGTGACTGAGGGACCCTGTGCGTCAGCCCTCACAGAAAGCTTTCCATGTGTCTCATCCTTCCTGGGAAAACTTCCCACTAACAAGGATTGCTCAAATCCACCTTCCCACTGGTGTTCTGCTCTTGCTTGTCTCAACCTCATCCATGCCTCACTGCCCAGCAACCTCCCTCATTTACCAAGTCCAAGACTTTTGTGTAAAACTGTTCCCTCTACACATAGTCCCAGAGAAGTAAAACTTATGATTTACAGCTAAGTGCATCTCCCAGACTTCATTGGAGAAGCTTCCTTCTGATGAAGTTAGTGAATGAGCACAGAGACCCACACTGGTTAAGTACAGAGAACGAGACTGCAGAGCATTCAACCCTTACTAAGACACGGTCACCACACCCTTCCTCCCATGGGTCATTATGGAGGAGCAGCACAAAGGAGTTGATCAAAACACATTATGTATATGTATGAAATTGTCAAACAATATAAAAAAACACTTCTAACAATTGCTGCTTCAGAATGTAACCTCTAATGTGGAAACAGGTGACTGTGCTGTGAACAGCAAAAGATTCTAAGACTGAAGCCTAGGGTCCTAAGACAGACAAGCCCAGGTCCGATTGGAAGTAGCCACTGTAGATATGACAGTATTTACACATTAGAGAATGTCTGGAGTCAGTTGCTAAGATGTAGGTGGTCATGCCACTCAAGAGCTCCTACATTGCTCTTTCTTACTCCTGCTTCTCTCCCTTGCCTCTTGCTCCTTTGTTCCCCCCTCTTCCCATTCCCTCTCCCCCTCTCTCCATGTGGTCATGGCTGGCCCCTACTACTCTCCTCTCTCCTCTCTGCCTTTCTCTGCCTCTGCTACCCTCTTAACTCCCCTCCCCATGCCCTAAATAAACTCTATTCTATATTTTAAAAATAAGAGCTCCTACACATGAGTGAGGAGCCCTCTAAGGAGTGCCTCGTTCCTTGGGAGCTTAGCTTCCCTTGCAAACTGAAACCCTCTGAAAGAGTAATTCCCTTCTTGAAGTATTAGTGGAAATGTTCACCTGTCTTCATTTGTTTCTTTGTGATATTTTCTCCATAGGATATTATTTTGTGGGATATGTTCCTGAATTTGATCAGGCCAACTCCAATCAATGCAGATAGTTTTGTTACAAATTATCTCTCTCTTGCCTACCAAATGTTAAGGCATGGTTTGGGAGTTTGTAGTGACTGGGTGATCTACCTGTGTGAGGGGCACTGCTGTATGAGGGGTACTTGTTAAGTCTCCAAACTCATGGAATCCTTTGAAGATCCTTTGCACAAATGCAGGCTGTGAGGGATTAGCAGGTTAAATGGCATTCAGACTCTGTGCCTCCAAATTAGGAATGGCCAAGTCACCTGCTTTGAGATCTGATTTGGGATGGTAGAGGTGCATGAAGAAGCACAGGTGGTAGGGTGGAAGAGTAGATGTACAAGTGGAGGAGCAGGAGGGAGTAAAGGAACAGATGCACAAGTTGGGAGATAGAGGAGCAGATGCACAGGTGGTGGGGGTACAGATGCACAGGTGGAGCATACAGATGTACAGGTGGTGGGAGTACAGATGCACAGGTGGGGGGGTACAGATGCACAGGTTGGGGTGGAGGAGCAGATGCACAGGTGGAGCATACAGATGCACAGGTGGTGGGGGTACAGATGCACAGGTGGTGGGGGTACAGATGGACAGGTGGGGGTGGAGGAGCAGATACACAAGCTCTTTCTATCTCGTCCCTCTCTCCTCTCTCTTCCTTCCCATGTCCTTGGGCCATGTGAATTTATCTGCCCAAGAGTAGCTTCCCGATAAACCTGCATTTAATAAAATCTAATCTGGCTTGAATTGGCTCATTTTACCGGTGGAGAAATAACTTATCAAAGATCTTTTTAAACACTAAAAGGGAATAATTAAATTATTCAAAGAGGAGGGGGCCATTAGACCCAAAGCTTAAATTAAAAACCAAGAGCTTTCAATTCAGTAAAGTAACAGCATTATGTAAGTGCTAGGGACTAATTTACTTTCCTTATTAATTTTTCAGAATACAAGAGGTAGGTTCCATTTTACAAATACCAAAATGCCTTCTTCACCATCCTCTTCTATATGCTGAATGCATTATGTAGACAGATCGCATCCAAGGAGCATTAGCATCTTTCACACTAAGAGACAGCAAAGTAGGACTGGAGACATGACTCAGCAGTGTAGTTCTTACAGAGAGCCTGAGTTCGATTCCCAGTCCCCCACAGGGAAGCTCACACCTACCCACAACTTCAGCTCTAGGAAGTCAAGGCCCTCTTCTGGCCTCCACAGGCCACACACACACACACACACACACACACACACACACACACTAAAAAATTTACAAAATCAGGAAGCATTTTGCAAATATGGCAGCCTGGTTTCAGAACTCTTGATGGTAGTAACAGGAAAAAGTACCAGAAATAAAGAGTATGTGGCCCAACTCCCAACAGCATGGCACTCTTTTGTCTTTCCCCTCCCTTTTCTCCCTCTCTCCCTCAGGGGATCACAGAGAAGAAAGTGGATTACCATACCAGTTACAAAGTAAATTTTACTTCTACAAATGTTGATAGGTAGGGAAAGGATCAGTGGGTTATATTTTAGTATGCACACTTCCTATTTATTAAAGTATTATCATGACAGAAAATAAGCAACAAGTTAACCACACAATGTTTTTTAAAAAGCGGTAATGACTTTGTAAGCCATCCCAAAGAGAGCCAAATAGTTCTTGGCTGTTGTTGCAAACTTCTCTATCTGCATATACATGACTTTCTTTGTTTGAACCTGTCTGTATCTAAATGTACCTGTATGTGTGTATATATATATATATATATATATATGTGTGTGTGTGTGTATGTGTGTATGTATGTATATATATATATATACATATATATACATATATGTGTATATGTATATGTATACATATATGTATATATATGTGTATGTGTATCTGTGTGTGTGTGCACATGTGTATATACACACACAGACGCATTAGTACTTTTTTCATATACTGTTAAACATTGTCACTTTTTCATGTCAGTATAAACTCCTCAGACTGTCATCTCAGGAACACAGCCATACATTTTACATTGTAAGTTAGGGCTGGGATGAAGCTTCTCTCAGCTGCTCCCTCAGCACCTCCATTTAATAGAACATATCCCAGGCACATTTGGAAGCTGGCTTACATTCTTGGGGCTGATTCACGGCCAGTTGTTTAAACCAAAACCTAGCCCGCTGCTACCGAAACGTTTTCAAACTGACATTTGACCATTTGTAATGGAAAGGCGTGCAAGCACAGTGACTCCAATTTATGAGATTTCACTGGTGGAAGAAAACTAAACCATGTTAGCAAATAGTGCATTTATTTAATCAATTGCTACTGTAGAGGGCAATCAATTTCAGAGGTGTTGGCTGATGGATAATTAGAGTATTAGCATTGAGCTTTTTGTGTACTCAGCAAAACCCCACAAAATCAGAGCAGTATGTGGCGGATGGTAGACTGATCATGCTTTCTAGTTAAATACTTTGTCTTTGTGAGTGTTGTAGCAATGCTATTTGCTTGAGATTTTATGGTGCATCAGTGGAGAGAATATAAACTTTGAAGAAGGCATAGCTAAATGCAAACTCCAAGGTTTCCTCCATTCCGTAATTTTATATTTACTACAGAAGCCTCATTCACTAAACAAAACTGATAAGGCCCATTTTTACTGTGTCATTTGTATGAGGATTGATTGAGACAGTATAGGGAAGAGTCTTTCCTCTTCAGGGTGCAGAACATAGGCCTACTCGATGCCAGTTCTTTCCACTGTTTCTTTTCACAGCAGACATTTGGCTTAGCCCCTGATTATGCCTAAGCAGCCTTTCCAGTACCTTCTCCCACTCCTTCCTTCCCTCCCTTCCTCCCTTCATCCAGACCCTCCTTTTTTCCCTCCCTCTCTTCCGTGTGTGTGTGTGTGTATGTGTGTGTGTGTGTGTGTGTGTGTGTGTGTGTGTGTGTGTGTGTGTACATCTTGTAGGTACATTTGTACAGAAATGTACTATATAGAACAATGCAAACTGTGCCTGCAGCAAATCCGTGCAGAGCATCCTAAAGAGTCACAGCTGTGTGTGTGTGTGTGTGTGTGTGTGTGTGTGTGTGTGTGTGTGTGTGCATGTACATCTTGTAGGTACATTTGTACAGAAATGTACTATATAGAACAATGCAAACTGTGCCTGCAGCAAATCCATGCAGAGCATCCTAAAGAGTCACAGCTGTGTGTGTGTGTGTGTGTGTGTGTGTGTGTGTGTGTGTGTTCATGCCTGTGTGCATGTGGGGTGTGTGTGTGTGTGTTCATGCCTGTGTGCATGTGGGGTGTGTGTGTGTACCCGGCTCAATCTGGGGATGATGCAATCTGCCTTTGAAATCAAACTGGTTGTGCTTTCTGCTGTACTCCTTGAGAGCCAGGCCAGATTGAGGAGCTCCATCTGGCTGGCCCCAGGAGGATAGAACCTTTGTCTTGTGGGCCCCATTGGGTCCTTCTGTGTACTCGGACACCTTTCCCAAATAGAGATGAGCTTTTCTTCCAACAGCATGTCAGGGTAAGGTACAATTCCAGTGCTCAGATGTTAGAAAGTAGAAGTGGACTGCAAGGTCACTGAAGGTAGCTTGCCGGACTGTAAGTAGATCAGCACCATCTAGCAGCAAAAAAAAAAAAAAAGATTCACCAAGGTCCTGCTCAGTCAGAATGTGTGGGAGGTAGCTCTGCAGGTGACTCTGGTCCTCACGAAAAAGCAGACGCACTCTCATCAGCAAAGGCTCACCAGCTCTCTACCACTTCCCTCTCAGCTGATGCCAGGGGGCTCCTTGCTTTCTCGATACATCTGGAACATGTGAAGGAATAATGCTCATCTCCAACATACTTAGACAGAATCATGGGCATGGGGGGTTAGCTCAGCGGTTACCGTGCCTTCCTGACTTGTATTCAGCCTTGGACTCCATTGCCAGCACTATACCAACACAGCATGTCTGTAAGTATGGTACTTACAGACATGCATACGTGTCTGCAATTCCAGCACTCGGCCAGGGAGGCAGAAGGGTCAGACATTAAAGGTCACTTTCAAGGCAAGCTGAGCTATATGAGACCCAGCCACAATTAGTTAATTAATTAGCTTATTGCTTCTATTACTGTTTTACTGATGTTCCTCATTTCAAACATTAGTGTAGTTTCCTCTTTCAGTTAAAACCTCATTTGAAGCACTTGCTTTTTTAGTAATGGATTTTTCACTGACATTGAAATTAGAGTTCTCAATAAAAGGAGAATTGTGCCCGGCTGCCCGACCTCTAGTCACTTAATCTAGGGCAAGCTTTCTGAAGAGCCAACATCAGCAGCATCAGCTATGGAATGGGTGACAGTACATGTGCACACAGGTCACACAGCAGGGGATAACAGTCGTGTATGTGAGTGGCGTTAGATATCCTGGAACAACAGACACAGGGTCTGATGGCAGGAAGGATACTGACGGCCTGAATCACTGTCACTTTAGAAACAACACACTGTATGTAATAAATGTCTGCCAGCAGGAAACATTATATACCATGCACACAAGAACCAGTGTTTCATGATGGCACCTGTGTGTGGAGCCTTTAAAGTTTAGTCTTATCAGGTGTGATAGCACATAGCTTTAGTCTGAGCACCTGTGGGGCAAAGCCAGCTCTGACTAGCAAGTCCCAGGCCAGCCAGGGCTGCATAATGAAACCCTGTCTAAAAAAGAATTTGGTCTAATGTACAACAACAGAATGATGCTTAGCAAGACCTACAGAGAGCTGGAAATATTACCCAAAAGTTACAAAATTTCACCTAGATGAAGGCATTGGCCTAAGAGAGCTATTGTGCTGTTGTGACTACAGTGACAAGCAGTGCATCATGCTCTTCAAGTGGATGAGAATAGACTTTAAGTGCTCTTTCCCGAATAAGTATCTGACATGACACACTGGTATGATTAAGTTTTAAAAGTCTATGCTTATGAATTTCATCAAAAACATGGTTTTTAAATGTTATGATTTTAAAGGAAATTTAGCCTTCATTTTCAAATCAGAATATAAGAATCAAATCAAATGATACTGGAAACTATCCCCGTGGCTTTTATAATGTCTTAACTACATATGCTTGACTCTCATCCCTCAAGATCATAAAGTACAATCTGCCAGCATAAAACATTATTCTGCATCCCTGTGTTTAAAATAATAAATCAGACTTTTAAGCTAATTCCTTCCAAGTCAAAAAACTTACAGAGATCTGTATGAAATTCATGGACACACACAATCAAAAACAAAAAGCAGCCCAATGTCACCATCATAGACAATCACTGTTAACATGTCTGTAACTTCACACACACACACATACACACACACACACAAGCAAAATATTCATAGGGTCATATACCATCTGAAGCCTCATGAAGCCTATTTTCCCCCATCCCTATATCTTAGAGGTTATTTTAATCGTGTGTGTGTGTGTGTGTGTGTGTGTATGTGTATGTGTGTGTGTTAAGTATAGACATACAAGTAAATACAGAAGTCAAGGAGCACTTGCAAGCTATTCCACCATGTTCTAGACAGGGTCTCCCATTCTTTGCTGTGTGCTCCAAGCTAGCTGGTCCATGAACTTACAGGGATTCTTTGTTCTGTATGTCCCATCTTGCCAAAGGAGCAGTGAGATTACAGGTCCACACTCCTACATCTAGCCAGATGAACTCAAGTCCTTATACTGCCACAACAACCACAGTATCCAGTGAGCCATCTCCTTTGCCCATGCCTCATCTTTTACATGGGTATATAACCATATAAATGCTAATGTTATAGATAATCATTATGTAAACTCTCTATATATATATGTAAAGTCATATACATATGTATGTATATATATATTTTTTTTTTTTCAGTTTTCCAGGACCCAGCATATGGTCAAGATAAGCATCCTTATATGTGGATAGCTTTACTCTTTTCTGATTTTATCACTAGCAGATATAGGTAGCAGTGAATTGGGTGGCAGAGGACCATAAGTATTTAAGAGTTGGAATCTGAGATAGAGAGACAGCTCATGAACTAAGAGTGCTTGCTACTCCCATAGAGGACCCAAATTCAGTTCCCAGCACCCATGTCAGGCAGCTCACGACTGCCTGTAACTCCAGCTCTGGGGTATCCAGTGCCCTTTTCTAGACTCTGTTGGCACATTCACACATACATACAAACCCACATAAGCTCATACAAATACCTTCAAATATAAAGATAAATCTTTAAAAGTTGAAACCCATTCCAAAATTCTTTTTTGAGGTGGCATTTATTTGTGTGGCTATGTGGCTAACTGTGCAGAGGTAAGAGAATAAATGGCAGGTGTTAGTTCTCTCCATCCACCATGGATTCAACTCAGGTTATCGTCTTGGCAACAACTTCCTTTACCCCCTGAGCCATCTTGCTAGCTCCACAGTCGTTATTTTAATCTTTATAAGACATTAGATGAAAAATTAGACATTATCTCTATGACTGTAATTAAAGTTGAAATCCGTGATAATTGAGCATAGGTTCCCTACAAACTTAGCCTCTAGGGTCACCCCATGACCCTAGTCTTCACATGTGTTACCTGGACTTTGCAGTACTCAAGAGTTTTTCATTTATCAGCTTGAAAACATATCCTCTTTCAACCTCCTTAAGAAAAAACACATAAACACAAAGGAATCAAGAATAATTTAAGTATATCAGAGCATGCAGATTTAGGCATCTTGTCATTTTTTATAGAATTTATAACTTGGGGTTTTACTTTTTTAAGTTTTATTGCATTATGATGAGAAAGTTACATGATATCAATTTATCTGAATTTGTTAACATTCAAAAACATATTTTAAGTAAATAGAATTAAATCACATTCTTGTTTCCCTTTTGTACTGCAATGCCTCCCAGAGAACCCCTTCAACCTACAATATATTTTTGTCATATTCTTAAAATTTATAAAATATTATACCAAAAATGAGTATTATAAAAGTTGTTTGATATAAAACAACAATTTATTACTCTTATGTAGATGCTTGTCTACAACAATACTGAAAATACATGTTTTCTCAATATAAATTTTAAATAACTCCAAACATATTAACTGTATATTTCAAAATAATACATCACTACTAGTATTTTCTTAAATTAACATAAATGTATAAAGTCTTTTTGTTTGTTTGTTTGTTTGTTTGTTTGTTTTGTATTTAGTAGAGCTTAAAATCTTGGCTCTTAGGGTGGTACAAGCCCAAAACAAGAACAATTTTTAGACATTGGATTTCATTGTAATAAGGCTGTACTTCAATGACCCTCACATCACTATAGGATTTTACCTCCATCATAACTAACCTGAGAGTTGATAGTTCTGCTGCACCAAGAAATGAATTGTAGGCACGATTTTTGGATACAAACTTCCTTCTATTGGTCAAAGCTATTTGACTTGAGTGAGCAACCTTATTGGGAGCCCACAGAGAATAGGTTACATTCATTTAAGAAATGGTGTATGTATTAAGATGGTCTATCCATAAAGTCATTCAACAACTGTTGCAATAAACAATGGTTCTGCTTGGAGGGTGGCACAGACATTAGGTGAGGGTAAGAATTTGATTCATTAGCTGTGATAATTTAGAAAAGCATTCATCTCAGAGAAAGAGTAACTTATGAAGTTCTCTTCTTCAAACTTGATACAAGAGCTACAAATGTCAAGCAAAGCATTCAGTCTCATTCTGTTGTTCTCTTACAAGCTCCCTCTCAATTTAATTGCCTATGTTTCTTTTGGATATATAAATGCTTTTGAAATATGTAAGCTGTTCTGAAAACCATAGTATAGTGTAAAAACATGAAATAAACAATCCTACTAATAGGCTGAGATAGGAGAAGCAATATTTTAAGACCATTATGTTCTATACAGCAAGACACTGTCACGAACAAAGAAGCTGAAACTATATACGGATTGGACAATATTGGACCTATTTCTCCAATTACCAAATTAGAGAGACCATTGGATGACAATCAACAAATTTCTAATTCCTCATATTTTTGGATTTCAATCGATTAGGATGTGCTGGTAATATTAATTTTCATATTAAGATATTAAGAAAAAGTAATTGTTACTTCCTGTTGTTTTGGTTGTAAGAGGTGTAATTAGGTTTGTGTTGGTTTGTTGAAAGATTACTTTCTTGCTTCTTCTAGGCTGTAGTTTTGCTCCTTATGTTGATATTTTCCATCTATTATCCTTTGTAGGACTGGATTTGTGGAAAGATATTGTGTAAATTTTGTTTTGTCATGGAATATCTTGTTTTCTCCATCTATGGTAATTGAGAGTTTGGCTAGCATTTGTGTTCTTGTAGGGTCTGTATGACATCTACCCAGGATCTTCTAGCTTTCATAGTCCCTGGTGAGAAGACTGGCGTAATTCTGATAGGCCTGCCTTTATATGTTACTTGACCTTTTTCCCTTACTACTTTTAAAATTCTTTCTTTGTTTAACGTATTTGGTGTTTTAATTATTACTGTGACAGGAGGAATTTCTTTTCTGGTCCAATCTATTTGGATTTGTGTAGGCTTCTTGTATGTTCATGGGCATCACTTTCTTTAGGTTAGGGAAGTTTTCTTCTATAATTGTGTTGAAGATATTTACTGGCCCATTACATTGGGAGTCTTCACTCTCTTCTATACCTATTATCCTTAGGTATGGTCTTCTCATTGTGTTCTGGATTTCCTGGATGTTTTGGGTTAGGAGCTTTTTGCTTTTTGCATTTTCTTTGACTGTTGTGTCAATGTTTTCTAAGGTGACTTCTGCCCCTGAGATTCTCTCTTCTATCTCTTGTATTCTGTTGATGATGCTTGCATCTATGGCTCCTGATTTCTTTCCTAGTATTTGTACCTCCAGGGTTGTCTCTCTTTCTGATTTCTTTATTGTTTCTATTTCCATTTTTAGATTCTTGATGGTTTTGCTCATTTCCTTCACTTGTTTGATTGTGTTTTCCTGTAGTTCTTTAAGGGACTTTTGTGTTTCCTCTTGAAGGGCTTCTAGCTGTTTACTTGTGTTCTCCTGTATTTCTTTGAGAGTGCTATTTATGTCTTTCTTAAAGTCCTGTATCATCACCATGAGAAGTGATTTTATATCTAAATCTTGCTTTTCCGGTATGATGGTGTGTCCAGGACTTGCTATGGTGGGAGTATTGTGTTCTAATGATGCCAAATAACCTTGGTTTGTGTTGCTTATATTCTTATGCTTGCCCCGCACCATCTGGTTATCTCTAGTTCTACCTGCCCTTGCTAAATCTGACTGAAGCCTGTCCTTCCTGTGATCCTGATTGTGTCAGAACTCTTCAGAGTCAAGCTGTCTCTGTGATTCTATGATTCTGGGATCCTGTGATCCTGGGCTTGTTAGAGCTCCTGGGAGTGGAGCTTCCTCTGGGTGTTGTGGGACTGGCTGCAGAGCTAGCACCCAAGGTCCACTCAGGGCATCAGCCCAGAGAGATCAGAAGGAACCTGAGCCATTGGGCTGGCAGAGTTCCTGTGTGCCTGGTCTCGCTGGTCCCAGTTACTCCCAGTGTTGGGACAGATGTTGTGTCCTCCTCACCTCTGATCTTGGGCATGTTAGAGAGCCTCAAATTTATAATTTGGGAAACATCATCCCTTTCTGTTGTGTTATATGGAAATATAATCTTATTTCTAAAGCTGATTGTCAGGACTGGAAGGTGACTTGATCTGTAAAGTGTTTGCCTTGCCAGCAGAAGGGTCTGAATTCAAACCTCAGAGACCATATAACAAAGCTTGTGCAGTATCATGTGACTGTAATCCCATTGCTGGGGAGGTAGTGTGCCGTGTGATCACCCTGACCAGCAGGGGAGAAAGACTAGCACACCAGTTCCTTCCAGCAACAGTTTTCTCAGGAGTTCGTAGTTACATCATAGTAAAAGGTGTGCCCCCAATGGTCTGTGAGTGCTGCTTAAATACCCTTAGTAGGACTGCCCATGGGCCCATACCACGTCTTGCGCTATCATTGGCTACAGAGTCATGACAAAAGATCAGACCACTGGCAGGTGCAACCCTCTTGCCAAATAAGGACTTGTTTACTCCTTAGCAGAAGAATGGCAGACACCATCTTTAAGGCGCGGCAGCAGCGCTCCACAAGGTAGAAGCAGACAACACACACACACACACACACACACACATACACACACACACACTATAAATACTGAAAATCAGGAAATACGAGCTGTCTGGTCTAGATCAACCACCAATCAACTCAATGACCTTTATTATTGACTATTCAGTTTCCACCTCCAGAACATTAATGGGGAGCTAGAGAAGTGGCCTAGTGGGTAAAGCACTTGTCATACTTATTTGAGGACCTGTGTTCAAATCTCCAGAGTGAAGAGCAGATATGGTGGCACAGGCATTCACAATCACAGCTCTTCTAGGGTGGGACGGGAGCCAGGGACAGAAGAGTCCTCAGAAACTTGGAAGCCACCTGTCCTGATGTCCTGCCTGCAGCAGTGAGCAAGAGACACCCCCCCCCATCCAGTCAAACAAAATGAAAGTGGAGCCAACACCCATGGGCATGCATGCACCTCCACTAATGTGTGAGTGTACACCCACCCACCCCCAAGGAGTGTTCTTCATTTGTGGGCACACCTCATATACACAAAAATGTAAGTGAAAAAGATTAGAGAAAAGTGAAAAATATTGAACAAATATTCTGATATGCCTGAAAACCTGTCCAAATGACAGTGATCTTGTCACCTCTTATGGATAGATATTAACTTACATCTTGGTCACATTTAGGGACATTTTACAATCTAGACAAGCTAGAGAAAAGTAACCTCTGTGTCTCTCTGCATGTGTTTTTCCACCCATTCCTTTCTCAAGCATTATTAAAGGCTGTTCCTGGAACTAAAGGCAAGACAGTTCCCTTCCTGGAGGAGGGGAACAAGCAACAAGAAGTCAGGCAGATCTACAGAGATTTCAAGAAATACTGTTTCTTCTTCAAAATTCTCAACTATACAAGATGACATTTCCTCTCTCCCCATTTTATAACACAGATGAGACTCTGAAAAGTTTGAACAAGTATAACTTGTTTATCCAAACATAAGCTGAAGAACACATAGGGCAGGAGATGTGAAAAACACATAGGATAGGATATGTGAAAAACACATAGGACAAGATATGTAGAGAACACATAGGACAGGATATGTGAAGAACACATAGGACGGGATATGTGAAGAACACATAGGACAGGATAGGAACTCTAGACATTAAGAGAGTCAGCAAGGAGCTGGCATCCTAGTCACTGGTCACCACAAACTGCAGTGCACTTGACACTCGTGCAGCCCCAGGGTTCCTGGCATCCCAGAGCCAGGTTATGATAGCAGCATTCCAGGAAGATAGCACTGACAACCAGGAAGTTATCCTATGCATATGAAGAGCCCTACTACAGGGCTGGGGTTGTGCTGAACTTGAAGCTGCAAGATGGAAGTTAGAAACTGCCGACAAAGAAGCTTGGATTGGCAGCTTGTATCACACAGCAAAGATTGTAGAACACACTACATATGATCTCATAGTCCAGAGATTCTTGGTCTTGAGTGAGCTCAAAAATCATCCAAACATTTAAAGTCTCTGGCGCCCTAGGCTCATCCATAACATCAGATTCAGCTGTCAACCAGCAGCTCCACAAAGGTCCCCAAAAAGCCAATTTTCTCTGTCCTGGGACCTCGATTTGAGAACCAGAGACAGAGCAGATGGGCTCTCCGAGCTGAACATATGGAGCACAAAACCTTGCTTTCAAAATGGGGACTCCTGAAGAAAATGACAGCTCCATACCCATATTTCAGCCCCCAGGGGTTGTACTCGCATGGTGAGCAGTAAAGATAAGTAGAGACTGCAAGATGGTCCTGTACAGGCTACCAGGACAGAATGAAGAGGAAGGAGGGACAGGTAGAGATGACAGTCAGCTTGGGAACTGATGTCACAGAGGCTCAGGGGCATCTGCAGGCTCAGTTGTGAGAAGCAGAGAAAGCAGGGACAAGACCTTAAATAGAAATTAGTCTTAATATCCATACATGAGTATCATCATTTCTCCAAACCAGTGGCTGTTTCTGGCTAAGCATATGCCTGCCATTTGTGTGTGTTAAAAAGGGGTGTCGTATATCTAAAATGCACTCTGCACCATGAGATGTAACACCACGAGAGTCCTAACTTTAAAGTCTTGATGGCAACTTTACCAGGCACAATTTAATCAACTATAGAATGTATACAGTACAGAGTACGACCTATGTAAATGCAGAATCTGTTGTACCTTCAACAGCCTTCTTTTCTAAAGCAGACATAGAGGGGAGAATCAGAATCAAAGCTGAGCTTTTTCAAATTTCACTTTAAGGAGTTTTCCATCTGGAATGTTCCATCTTTGAAATTGGCCCAGAACTGACTTTCATCTGCTACCCCCTGCTGCCAGCAAGGAAAGCAACCTGATTTTAAGATTTGGAAAGCTAAGCTACTCTTAAAAAAAAAATCATGGTTTTTAATCATGTCATTTAGGATTATCCCTTGTTTCAAGTAATCCTTGACATTACCCTCCTCCATTAAAAGATTATGGAGGCTTACTGAGATAAGTGGGTTACAGCCATCTCGCCACGAACCCTGTTGGTGTAGCCTGCTTCCCTCTTGCCTGGGAATGTAACAGACTTAGAGGAGAGGGCTGTCCTTACAGTTGGAGTCTTGTTTGGACAAACTAATGGCATGGACAACTGCTGGCTGAGCTCAGTCGTAAGATTAAGGCAAGTCAGTAGAAGGAGCAGAACCAAGAGGCTCGTAGTCAGCTGGGTTATTTTACCCGAGTGAGTTTACTTTTAACTACCTTAGAGGCAAACTGGGTTTTAGGCTCTGGTGTGGTCATTTTCTCCACATGATAAGATGGGATGGGTATAAGCTGCTTTAGCCCTTTGCCTTCAGTTTGTTTCTGTTAGATCACAAGGGATAGGTGGACTGTAGGTGGACTCTTTGGAGAATCACTGAGATTTAGAACTCAGTGATTAGAACAGAATATTTGGGAATGGAGAAACGCACTTTAGATTCTATCTAGAGCCTGCTGGAGAATTCAGTCTATGACTCAAATGCACCCATTTAAATGTCAGGTCTTTCTCTTGTCCTATTGATCTTAACACTTTTGAAGGGCAGCTCCTCAGTGTTCACGGCTCAAGATTCCCAGCATGTGTCATGTGTCACTGTGGGCCATCCACTCCCAACCCTCAGCATTTGTTGATAGACCTTCCCTTTCCTAGACCAAGAAGTTTCAGACAGATGGTCAGAAAGGGAGGGGTGGAGCTAGAGAGATGGCTTAATGTGTAAGAGCACCTGTATAAGCAGGAAGAAGATGAATTTGAATGCCAAGCATATCAAAAGTCAGTCATGTCTCCACATGGCTGTAATCCCAGCACTGGGGGTCAGAAACAAGGGCCAGGAACTGGATATGGGTACCCATCCTAGACAAGTCAGTGAGCTAGTTCAGTGAGAGACCCAATCGCAAGGCAGTAGAGCACAGGGTGATAGAAGAAGACACCCAGATCCTCCCTGGCCTCCACATGAACATCCATGTGCATACACTGCAAACAACATACAACACACAACACTCACAAAGACAATGATGTAGGTGCTGCTAGTGCAGTCCAAAACCTTTGTGAATGGCTCTTCTTATTATACCTTTAATTTAATTAAGCAAATATTATTGATATCTCATTGTGATAAAGTAGGCTTTGGAAACATGTAAGTGCATGAAAGCCCAGGCTCCCCCAAGTACTTCTAGTTTGACTGTACTGAATTACTACCAAAGTAGATAAAATTCTTACCTAAGAGGATACTGAAGCAGCCTAGGAGCAGATGAACACGTGCAGATAGATAGACACCTGCAGATGAACACCTACAGATAGACACCTGCGGGCAAACCACTGCAGATGAACACGTGCAGATAGACACCTGCCAATGAACACCTGCAGATAGACACCTACAGATGAACACGTGCAGGTAAACAGCAGCAGATGAACACCTGCAGGTAAACAGCTGCAGGTGGACAGAAAAGAAAGCTCGAGGAGTCAAGTGCTCCTGAGCCACATGCTATGACAGAGAGATGGCAGGAAAAGAAGATGTGGCCACAATTTATTTATTTATTTCTTCCTCCCTTCTTTCTTTCCTTCCTTCCTTTTTATAATTAATGTCTTTAGTTGAAGTATAAAATAATGGACCAAGAGAGAAAACAACATTCAACATAATCCCTCAAAGCCATCAAGCTAGAGATGTTTTCTTTAATAATTTTTCCTATCTATATGTTATGTTATAATTCATTACATGAGTTATAAGAGATTTACCCACAGTATTAGAATCATTGAGTAATTGAAATGTTGAAATGTTAACACCATAATCAGTCATTGTTGTTTGGAGGTTGGGTTTTATAGAGTTTGTTTGTTTGTTTGCTTGCTTGTTTTACTAAAAATCAAGATTATTTCCCTAAGTTTAAAAATAGTGAACTGAATATGCCTCTTGGAGAATATTTATTCTGTGCAATAGCTTGTTTATTATAGCAGTAATTTTAACAGAGAAAAAGTAGAGCATAATCGGCATCATCATCATCACAGGAAATATCTGGAAAATATGGCCTGGCAGCTGAGCATTGGAGGAAGATAGTAAAATTAAGACATTTCTGTACAGATATAGGAGAAGCATGAGGTTATATTTAAGAGTGAAAAGCAAAGTGCAAGATAATTGTTGCCATACATTACCTATTGTTGTTGAAAGGGTGGGAAAGCACAAATTCATATCACATCTAGACTTGATTGCTTCCTGGATGACATTATGTCACACTTAGAAATATTTATGAAATTTTTCTCATCCCTTCCAAAATCCAAATTCCTTGAGGATCACATCTGTGTGCTTTGTTTGCTCCCTGGCCTGGTGCAGTGTCTGACAATGTTTACGGAATGATTACTTAGGGCTCTGTAATCTGAAATGTTACAGGCCACAAATACAACCACTGTTCGCAAATCTGTTTCAGTAGTTCCAGAGGGAAGTCATGAAGAATGAACACTCTGGGGTGTGGAGGAAGGACACTTATGTGGGTATTTGCTGTGTACTGCAGAAGCAACTTGATTCCAGTCCCCTCTCCCAGCCTTTACCTAAAACACGCTCTAAAATGCTTTCTTCCTTTTGAAATGATTTCTGGGCTAATATATGAAGGAAACACAGACTGCTGGAAGGAAACTAGACTTTAATGAGGCAAAAAATAAAAACATCCTGTGAATCTAATCCAGCTGTGTAGACATTTCTTGCCAAAGGTGTAGGAGTTGGAATGGAAGGGGTGGGGCCAGAATTTAAATGTGAATGCGTGTCTGGAGACCACAGAAGGCACCAGGCTATCCCTGGGTTCTGTGCTCATGCTCCAGTTGAGCTCCCTTTGACACTGCAGCCTCCATCCCTACCCCTGGCCATGAGGGTACTGCTGGAGTGATGATAATACTTGGTGGATCACAAAGTACTGGCAGAATAGTGATAAAGATGAAAGAGAAAGATATGTTTAAACCCCACATGAACTCTATGCAGATGTTTGAACCGATATACTTGTTATTTAGCTAAAATGAGCCAGCTGTATATGCTGCTTACTTCAGGAAGTCCTTCGGTCTGGGAGCTTCCAAAGCCTGCATTTGATTGGTGGGTGAAGCTTTGTGCATTATACTCTGGTGTGATGCCACTAGACAATGTAGAAAAATGTTTTCAAAAGGCCTAGGGGCTACAGAGATGACTAAAGGATAAAGTGCTTGCTGCATAAGAATGGGCCCTGAGTCAGAGCCCCAGCACCATGTGAAAAGCAGGTCACAACACTGTGTATCTGTAATCCCAATGCTGAAAAAGTACAGGTAGATGAGAAGCAGCAGAGAAAGAGAGAAAATCTTACTGGGACACAGAAAAGTTCCTCACCCTGGAGTCTGTTTGAAGCCTCTTGCTAGCTGAGAGGCAAGAACTCCAACACAGCTAATATTTATGAGGGTCTGTTCCCAGCACTACATATACCAGTAGGTATGGAAAAGAGGATTACAAATTCAAGGCCATTCTTGGCTATATAGAAAGTATAAAGCCAACCTGGGCTACTTTGTTGGAATGAATCTGATTCAAATTTATATCAGAAAACAAAACATACACACACACACACACACACACACACACACATACACACATATATGTATATATATAAATATATATATATATATATATATATATATGCTGGATTTGATTTTTTAAATAGCTTTTTTCTTATATAATATATCCTAACTGTAGTTTCTCCTCCCTCTACTACCCCCTAGTTTCTCCCCACCTCCCCTCCCCTCCCCTCGGGATCCACTCCCTTTCTGTCTTTCATTAGAAAAGAACTGGGTTCTAAGAGAGAACAACCAAACATTACAACATAAAAATTGAATAAGATGAAGCAAAAACTTTTATATTGAAATTGGACAGGCTAGAGAGATGACTAAGTGGTTGACAGCACTGACTGCTCTTCCAGAGCTCCTGAGTTCAATTCCCAGCAACCACATGGTGGCTCACAACCATCTGTAATGGGATTCAATGCCCTCTTCTGGTGTGTCTGAGGACAGCTACAGTGTGCTCACATACTTAAAATGAATAAATAATTCTTTTTAAAGGGAAAAAGAAATTGGACATGGCAGCCCAATAGGAGGAAAAGAGTCCCAAGAGTAGGCCCAAGAGTCAGGGACCAACCAGTTCTCATAGTCAGGAGTTCCCCCCCCCCCCAAAAAAAATTACTAGGCTAATAGCTATAATGTATTCATATAATGCAGAGGGCCTGGCGTAGGCCATCCAGGCCCTGTGTCTGCTGCCTCAGTCTTTGTCTTCATATGTACTTTACTCAGTTGGTTTTGAGGGCCATGTTATCCTGGTGTCCTCTATCTCCTCTGGCACTTACAATCTTTTCCATGGGATTCCCTGAGCTCTGAGAAGAGAATTTAATAAAGACTTCCAATTTAGACACACATGTATACACACACACACACACACACACACACACACACACATACACACAAACATATGCATGCACACACACCCCTCTTTCTTCATGTAATACCTGGCTGTGGGTCTCCACCTCTGTTCTCATCTGCTGCTTGGAAATCCTCTCTAATAATGACTGGATAAGTCACTGGTCTATAATCATAGGAGAATATTATTAGGAACCATTCCATTGATTTTATGGTTTTTATACCATCCCATGTTTGGTCTATACATGATCTAGTCTCTGATTCCCTGTTACTCCAGTAGTGTCATATATGGGTTCCTTCTCATAGAGTGGGCCTTTGATATTGTTAAAGGATCATTGTGACTAAATCAAGAAGAGGTTGAAAAAGGAGATCAAGAAAGTTTGTGAGTTTTCTTCTAATAATGGAAAGATTAGGAAAGAAGCCATCTTGTGGGAAAAGAGAGAGATTACAGACCCCACTGAAGCACACACAGACAGGTTCTAAAAGACACACCTCATGAAGGCCCCCACAGACACACACCATGGAGATTCTGTCTGGACCACGGCCTTCAGAGTTCTCTTGTCCATTCTGGCTTTCCTCTGGGCAGTAAATTCTAAAGCAGGGAACTAGGGGAAGGATCTCCTTGGTTTTTTCTGATGAATATTTTGTCAAGTGAATCTCAAGGGAGCTATAAAAAAAAAAGCAAACATTTCTAGAATTGAACTATTTTAAGGACGTTATTTAATTTTTAGGGATTTTTTTTTTACTTTGAAGTTAAGAAAAATGCATTTATTACAGAAACACAATGTACACATGTCCTAATCACATGTTCCTTCTTAAGGTAGACCCACTGCCCACCCAGAAGCAGTCATTTGTATCTGCAGATGAAACTCAGAAGAAACACACATTCATGTAGATGCTGGGCTGGCAAATGGAATCATCCATGAAGCCTGGAGCCCAGGTCAAGTGTGGTTCAAGGGTGCCTGTGAGAGATCCCTGGAATGCTTGCTAAAATGGGACTCAAGGAGCTATATTCTGCCTGCAGAAGCTTCTCACAAGCTTCACCACTATTTGTCTTTAGCTCATGATAGCTTTCAAGCTTTCAGAAAGAGGCAGCGTGCTGTAATTGGGGGCAATACTTAACTTCAGAGTTAAACCAAGACCCAAATCCCAGCCCCACTCCTTCACTCCTGGACTGTCAATGTACTGCTGAAGGGTCATAAGGATTCTGGTCACCCTCCCACATGGCACGTTGGGCAGTGTTCTGTTTCCTTGATCACTTTACCTTATCTCTTCTACCGGTTTATACAAAAAAGTGATCTGCACAGGATGTGTGCATGTGAAACTGCTGGAGTATGGAATGAAGCCAGCTTGCTGTGTGGAGGATTAGCTTCCAGGTCCATAGCTTAAAGCTCTTGAGCGTTTTCATTCCACTGTGTGAACAATCATGTATGTAGTAGGAATTGAACCTGGGTCCTTTGTGAGAGTACATGTAAGTACATGTGTATGCATGGTAGACATTGTAATTATGTCATCTAAAAATTGCACGAGGGTATTGGAGAGATGATTCAATGGTTCTTGCAAAGGAGCTAGGTTCAATTTCCACCACTCGGATGGTGGCTCACAACTATCTCTAACTCCAGTTCCAGGGGATTTAAGTGAGTCTTCTGGCCCTTGAGGACACATATGTAGACATGCATGTAGGTAAAACACTTATACACATTTTTAAAGCATCAGTTTGGTTGGCACTGCACTTGGGGAGATGGCTTAGTCAGTAAAGCATGTTCCTTGCAAGCATGAAGGACTCCACAGAATCTGTATTTTAAAAATTGGTGGGAGTAACACTGTGTGTGTATAATCTCAGCAATGGAGTCGAGGCAATGGGATTCCTGAAGCTTGCTAGACAACCAACCTGGCCTACATGATGAGTGCCAGGCCAATGAGAGAAACAATCTCAAAAAGCAAAATAAATAGGGCCTGAGAAATAACAGCTGAAGTTGCCCTGCTCATGCACACATGTGCACCTACACACACACACACACACACACACGCACACACTCACAATAGTGGGGTTTTCTGTCTTGCCAAAAAGAAGGCTGAAATGAAGAATAAAAGAGCAAACAAGGCATCTCAGTATTAGATTAACTAGTCAGATACTCCATTGCTCAGCTCTTCTCCTTAACTAAGGTTCTCTTCAAATACGTCTGAAAAAGCTGTTCCACACCAAATAAGGGAGGCTCCAAGTGACAGCACCTAATAACAGGCCCCTTCTCTGGGGCAGCTTCATCTGCAGTGCCACACCTTTCCTTCACACAGATATTGTTCAGGAAATTTGTTTAAATGAGAGGATCAGGAAGAGCTCTCTACCTTCCCCCAGGCAGAATTCAAAATCACTATATTCTCACATAAAACATCTCTGCAGCTTTCAACTTTTCCAATAATCTTCCAAAATTGGGCACTTCTTGCTCATGTCTCTCCACTAAGTTAATTTGTGTGGGTCTCAATCCTAGTGAACTTGAATACAGGAGTCCTTCCTTGAGGTATTTTTTTTTTAATAAAGTTACAGTCTCTTCTCAGTAGTTTTACTTAACCTCTTTGCCAGCTGGGTCACCTCAAAGCTTTGGATCAATATAAGATTGACTCAAGCTCTCAGGCACTGTGAGATTCAACTCCCCACCTAGCTTCACTCCACAGAGACACTGGATTCTCTGAACTCTCAGGCTCTGAGCTCCTGCTTCAGTTCCATTAAGGCTTTTGTGGGTTGTTCTCATTCTCTTGCTCTCTCTCTCTCTCTCTCTCTCTCTCTCTCTCTCTCTCTCTCCATATAATATCTAGATGATAGATAGATAGATAGATAGATAGATAGATAGATAGATAGAGAATATATATTTCTCCCTCCATTTTTCAATATTTCAATTTTTATTACTTCTTTGAGAATTTTACCCATATGCACAATGTACTTTAATCATATTTACCCCACTCATCCAAGATCTGCTCCTGCCTCCCCACACCCTCTTTTTTGTTTCTTTGTTTGTTTCTTTCTTTTTTTCAAGACAAGATTTCTCTGTGTAGCCCTGGCTGTCCTGGAACTCACTCTATAGACCAGGCTGGCTTCGAACTCAGAAAT
>NW_022196899.1:26681537-26721293 GCF_008632895.1 Mastomys coucha | reverse complement strand
ATATTCTAATGAGTATGGGTTCATTGCCTGGAGCATGCTCCACTGACCAGGGCCATACCCTTAAAATAAATAAATAAATAAATAAATAAATAAATAAATAAATAAATGTCTTCTGATTCTACCATCCCCAGAAGCCATCAGTTCTCAGCTTCTCAGCTGAGGGTGTGAGCTTAGAAACTCCTCCCCACTGATTGCTGGGATATACATACATTGGCTTGATCTTATGCATGTCTTTTGCACACAGAGGTGTTGTGACCTTATGAATGTGGTCATCTTGTCATGTCAAAAGCCACTATTTCAGTTCAGTTTTCCCTTCAGTTGTAGCTCTTAAAGCCTTTCTGCTCCCCTTTTCTGCAATGGTCCCCAAGCCTTAATGGGAAAAAATTTGATATAGATGTCCTATTTTTGACTGAACACTCCATAAACAATTACTCTGCATTTTGAGCAGTTGTGAGTTTCTTCATTAACCACTTCTTTGATAAGGTTGGAAGGCTATACTAATATACAGGTATACAGATATGAATGTACAGGGAAGTTTGGTGCTATGTCAATTTAGCAAAACAATAATATCATGTTACCCCTGGGACTTATGAGCTCCTCAACCATAAATTCTTGTCCAGGTTTACAAAACCAGTCATGTATTCCCTCTTCTCTACTGGGCCTTAAATTCAGCCAGAAATCAGTCGTGAATTCTGTAACATTCAGTCCACTATTGCAATGGGCATACCATATTATACCAATTGTTATTGTAGCTCACAGGCATCGTATCTGCATAAGACTGTTGCTAAAATGGTAATGGACCTTTCCCCCCAGAAGCCTGATTAGCACTTTATGGTACTATGACAGGCAGTTAGCAGGGAGAAAGTTTTCTGGTCAGTATCAACTTCATTGCTCCATGCCCAGTGACCAATGTGTGTGATTTTTTTTTTTTTCAGAAATAAAGTCTTACCATCAAGTTTGGTAAACATCCAAGAGCACTAATAATACTCTGTATTATATTGGGGTCTCCAGGACACTTCTGACCAATGATTTTTTTAAAGTCACTTTTAAAAAATAGTTAAACAACAAAATACCTACTCTGTGCCAGGTACAGAGTACAGGCAATTAGCCAACAACTAATTCAGTTATTCTATTTCTTCACTTTTCCACACCTGTTGATCTGAATCTGGTACTTGGCTCTATCTATCTGCGCTGAACAGAAAAGCAAAAAGACTATGTCTTCGAAGAGATCATTGTGTCCCAAGCAGAAGCAGCAACTCTTTGACTTTGTAGAGCACCTTTAGCTGATCCTCTTTCTTCTTCCACGTTGCCACTTGTTCTTTCCTTCACAGTTGTTCTCTGTTTTATTTCTCAGTATGGAAGCCCCCTTCCTTCATATAGTTTTATGAAAAATACTAAGAATATTAAAAGGGCTCGTGATTATGTCACACTGCCTAAGAGTCTTGTTCTTCAGTACTGGTCAGACTCCATTCGACTCTTATCCAGGAACTATTCCTATCCTGGTCTCTGGCTGAAGGTGTTCGGGAAGGAGATAATTATCACACCATGTCTAGGTTCAGAAGAAACTCTACAAAGTCTGAAGCAGGTGAAACAACATAGCATCTATCTATGCATTCATTCATTCATTCATTCAACAAAGCTTTATCTAATACCTATGAGACTCAAAACAACCTGTGTTTGTGGTAACACAAAACAGGAGACTGAGTGCCAAACTCAAAAAAGGTTGTCCAGGATTGCTAGGGAAGATGCCAATGAGCTCAGACAGGAAGGGCAAAGTGGAACTGGGAACTGATGATTCAGCAATAGGAAGGGATCCTGGAGAGAAGAGAGAGAAGGCACAGAAAGGCCTTAGGAGTGGAGGAACTGCAGGGAGAAAAAGGAGAAGGGTCCTGCTGACCTCGCAGGGTAAAGAAATCAGGTACTCATTACAAAGGCAATCTTTCCATGTATGACTGAAAAATAAAGCCCAGGCCTTCACAGGGCAAAACTAGAAACACCTACCTAACAAGAGTCTGCAGCTTCCAAGGAGACACAAGTCGATGCTAGTTTTTGTAATACATGAGTGTATTCAAACCGTTTCAAGTTCTTCCCCAACTGTCCCTTTCCAGGTTTACTAGGACAAACCTTTTGTTTCATTGTTGTCTCCAAATTCTAAATAGCCATTTACATTGCCAATTCAATTGTCTCTAAAATGTGAGGGTTTTTTCCCAGTGAGGAAATATATAAACAACTTTGTGTTGCTTACTTTTCTGTTGCTGCAGTAAAATACCACAACCAAAAGCAACTCAAAGAGCAAAAGGTTTATTTCACTTATGATTCCAGGGAATAAGTCCATTAATGGAGGAGAAGGTGGGAAGGCCTGACAAGGAGAGAAAAACATAGCAGCCAGAGCAGGAAGCTGGCTGACCACATCTCAACCACACACAGAAAGCTGAGAGAGCAGGAAGCTGGCTGACCACATCTCAACCACACACAGAAAGCTGAGAGAGCAGGAAGCTGGCTGACCACATCTCAACCACACACAGAAAGCTGAGAGAGCAGGAAGCTGGCTGACCACATCTCAACCACACACAGAAAGCTGAGAGAGCAGGAAGCTGGCTGACCACATCTCAACCACACACAGAAAGCTGAGAGAGCAGGAAGTGGGTAGAGCTTTGAACCCCAAAAGCCCACTCACAGACAGAGACTTACTTCATCCAGCAAGGCTGCACTTTCTAAGTATTCCATAACTTTCCCTAATAGCATCCACAACTGAGGACCTAAGTATACAAATGCATGGGACTGTGGGGACATCACTCATTCAAATGACCACTAACTCCAGTTTTGCATTTTAAAGATAATGCTAAACACTGAGTCTATTTGATAAATTATTTTTAAAGTAAGTTTGACAATAACAAAAAAAAATTATTGTGAAGTTTCTAAACCTTGATGAATTTTATATAGTCAAATTTTTAACTGAAATTTTAAAAATCTTTTAAAATAATTTACAATGAAGATTTAAAACATACTTATTGTAAATGAAAATAAGACTGGAAGATGAATTTAATCTTTAAATACTATTGAACTAATTAATGATAAAACATGTAAACTCAACCTCCAGCTGCTAAGGAAGCCATAGGGAAAACACAGGAAGCAGAACTTAGAGCAGTGGTTCTCAGCCTTCGTAACACTGCTACCCTTTAATAGAGTTCTTCGTGTTATGGTGACCCCCCCCAATCCCCAACCACAAAATTATTTCCTTGCTACTTCATAACTATAATTTTGCTACTGCTATGAATCATGATGTAAATGTTTGATATGCAGAATATCTGATATACTACCCCTGTGAAAGGGTCCACAGGTTGAGAACCACTGCCCTAGAGAGCCTGCCCTGGCAAACCTCAAGTATGGAGAAAGCACATAAGCTGAGAAATTGAAAGGACATCTTTGAGGTTTGAGTGCAGGGCAAAATGGTAATGCTTTACATAACAAGCACAGTGGGGAGCCAGAATGCTCTCATTCTCTCAGCTTCCATCCCAGCCCAAAGAAAGGAAGGTGTGGATTTTTCAATGGCAGCTCTCCCTACATTATCTGCACAGCATCAGAAGCCTCCTCTTTCCTTGGAAGAATAGACTTGAGCCCAGAGCTGTGCCCACACCACATTTGTCCTCTCCCAGTAGCCCTCCTGGCTATGTTCTCAGATTTGTTGTTAAATCCTTCTCGACTCTGGGACACAATGGGAACTGTTTTTCTTGAAGATGAGAGATTTTCTAGAAAAAAATTTAATTCCTGAGGTGTTTTTTATTTGAGGTTTTTGTTTTCTTTTGTTATTTGTTATTTTGTTTTTATCTTATTGCTCTTGAGAGAGTTATAAATGGCTAGACAAAGTTGCCATGATGTGGTTCATGGGAAAAAGAAGTTGGAGCAAATGTAAGCTTTTAGACACAAAAATGGCAGTGAAATTAAACTATTTTGAGCCTTCTATAATTCAGTGTTTATAGAAAGAAATTAACTGTTGAGTCTAAGACTGCTGCTTTCACAAGACCATTTGATCCTTTTTGATAAAAAAAAAAAAATAGCATATGCTGTGCCAATGACATGGCTTACAGGCTGACAACTTAAGTTTGATCTCAAGGTCCCACATTGCAGATGGAGAGATCAATCCCCTTCAGATTATCCCTTTGCTGTGATACGTGTGTGTGTGTGTGCGTGTGTGTATGTGTGTATTTTCACACGGTATAGATAAACTGGCACAGAAAATTTACTTTTATCTAGTTGAGAAGAACTTCATGAGCATCTTAAAGACCCTATCATATTTCTCTGCACATTTTGGTGCACTGGGACACAGCCTGTGGATAGCTTTCTAGCATGGAAGACATATGTGGCCATGCTCCATATGAAGAAGAGTAGAAGTAACTCAATACAACCAAGAACAAAATGGTGTGCACAATTGTGATAATCTATCAGAGTTGTATGCAAGAGGCAGAGCTGGAAAATGGGCCCAGTAATAAAATGTTGCAAGCATAAAGACCTGAGTTTCAGCTCCAGAACCTGCCTCACAAAAACTAGGCATTGTAGCTTTGTTAAGCCCAGCAATGGGAGGCAGAGACAAACACATCCCCAGGCTACTGAGTACCCAGCTTAGCCTATTTGCTGAGCTTCAGACTAGCAACAGACTCTCACTCAAAACCAAGGTTGACAGAACCTGAAGAATGACATTCAAGGTTGTACTCTAGCATCCACATGTATATATACTGACACACACAAACATAATCACACAAACATGTATGTATAGTGATACACACAAAGCAAAATATGAAGGTGATGCCAGTATATCAGTCAAACTAGTAAACCTTTTGTAACTATTAAATATGTTTCCATAATCCTAGTGTTGGTGGAATCTTTCCTTGGAACTTGGAGTTGAAAGCCACCATTCCTGCCATCATGCACCCTTGCTTGGGTAAATTTGTTCACGTGGTACTGTGTTTGTCAGTGCTCGAGCTCGGAAAATAGCCTGTGAATACAGCACAACCTGAAGTTTACATCTAACTGAAAGAGCCACATCAGACTCACTGGGGTTCTGGGTTCTTGTTGTCAGAGAGAGTCTATTCACTTTTTGTTTCATTATAGCACACTTTATCAGATTATTATTTCAGAGTAATAAATAGTTCTTTAAGATTCTATGGGTTTCTCCATGCATATGAACAATAATTGACCCAGCTAATGGAGTTGAGCTGATTTAAGGCATTATTAGTGCATAATGAAGGTCACCCTCACATGCATTTTCCATCTGAGTCTCACAAAAACACTGCAGAGGCAATGAGGCTGCTTTCCCCTTTATTCTTACACAACAACTTCTTAAAGAGAACCCAAGTTCTCTGCCCAAGGTCAAACAAGAAAAGAAACTGCTGTTCCTTGAGGTTAGCCCTCAATGTCTAACTCCAAGTTCTATGTTCTGACAGCTCACGCCACACTCAGTCTCATTATCCACATTCAAAGGAAGCTATATTGTCACACACAGCATAATATCTTATAGATACTTGGTAAAGACAGTAAGGTCCCTTCCATTCTTAGAATATAAGTTCTGAGATATATAGATGATTGATAGATAGATAGATAGATAGATAGATAGATAGATAGATAGATAGATAAACTACAGATAGGGGTCTTGGGTTTAGCCATAATCTCAATACTGACCATAGACTTGCTCTCCTGGTTGAGACAACCTTCCTATGTGATGCTGAAGAGCTTCAGACTTTCTCAATTTTACCTTCATTATATATATTATTGTATATGTTATGTATACTACATTGTCTGAAAAAATAAAAACTAAAAAAGGGAAATTGGTCTTACTTTCAACATCCATACATTCCAGGAGTTCTATCATGTAAGGTATATGTACACTATTGAAGATGATGTCATCAAACATGTTACCACAGACAGTCAGAGAGAAGCTACAGCTTAGATTGAACTATTAGAATTTACTCCATGAGTTAGTACAACCATATCATATTATTATATGGTTTCAGATTGTCAGAGTCCATGGGCTCTGCATTTCCTAGTTCAGCAGTTATAGTCTGCCTCTCCTATGCTAGGCATTGTGGGAAATGTTTTCATGAGACTTGTCATATTCTGGAAGCTTATAGTCTTGTTTCCATAAGCTAACATGGAGGCTTAGCAAGAATATTTAGATAAGGCAAAACAGCAGTTGGAATTCCATTTTGAGTCTAACTGCACTATGGCCAAGGGGCCCTCTGTCTTCTCATCCTCTCCCTGACTGGCACCTGTACCTGCTCATCCCTTTAGCCATACCTGGCTGGACTGGCTGTGACTCCCAAATGCAACATCTCTCTGTGCTTCCTTCAGCTCCTCACAAGATTAGGGAGATACTTATCTCACTCATGGTATAAACAAAAAGCAAAGCCACAAGTCACCAGTGACCTTGGATGCTGGTTAGGAGAGCATAGTAGGTCAGGCACTCCCATAGCCTTGCTTTCTTCTTGGGTTGTTTTAGGACATTCAAGACTTGGGACACCTTATCTATAGATCTTCTCACCTGAGCGCTTATGAATTTCATGTGCTTTCTGGAACTCACTTTTCCTGTTATGTCAACAAAACTATAGTGTTCTAGTGACTGGTATAGAAGAAAAAAAAACAAAAACAAAAACTTGTATCTCCCCAGAACATAAGGAAAGCCTAAGTAATTACGCTCCAGAGCCACAATTCAGGGACAAAATTTAGAAATAGAATTTTCCTGAAATACACAGAAGGAGGTAGATTTCAATTCCCTCGTTAAGAGTCTGCCTCCAGAGTGAAGGCAGGTACAGGATGATTCTACTGAATAACATTTAGGTAGATTTTCTAATTCTGATTCAGTAATTTGGTAAGTATATATTAAATGTATGGTCTTTCAAGAAAGGAGTTGGGGAGGACCTCAAATAATTTTTTTCCAGGGTAACAATATCCAGCATTTAAAAGCCACCACTTTGGCAGGGGGATGAAATTCTTCATGATTTGTTCTTTGCTTTACTGTATATACTAGAGTTTGGAGAATGCATCTCAACTCTAGTGTTAAAAAGGCCCAGTGACCCGAAAGAACTTTTTTGAGTAACTATTTTTTCTAGTAATATTTATCTGTAGAGATTCACATTTATTCTGTTTATCTTGGAATACATTCCAATTATAGACAATGTGGGAGATAATAAAAGAACCCAATATTTGCATGTGGCTCTAAGATCATCTTATTCAGCAGCTTGATCTCCTGCATACATGTAGATACCAGGTCCCAAGACTCTTCAGAAAAGAACCATGCACCCTATTCCTGGGCCTCAGCAGAGTCCCAGCAACTACATGTGTAAGTGGTGAGTGACCTTTATATGAGCTCTTCACCAGCGTTGGGATTTGTGTCCGTTCATATAAGACTGCTTGTGCCGAAGAGGGGAAGAGGAGGTACTGACAAAAAAAAAAAAGCAAACTAACTCCCCTCATACTGTTCTCATTTGCAAGTGCTCTTTGATATTTTTGACAAAAAAAACAATAACAATAATAGCACTACATTGGGATTATGTTTAGGGAATGCATACATCACACAGCAATCAAAGACCTTTCAAAATATAACAGGTTTGATATTTATCATACAGAGATGTATTCTATATTTTTTTAATTTTCAGATGCTATTTATGCCATTTCCAATATAAAAATAAGCTCAAAAGAAAATAAATCACTTCACTTAAATCACTTCATCCTACATAGAGCAAGTTGCTTGCAGCATAATGAAGAACTTGCTCTTGAGATGCAGTGACGAGTGGTTTCCAGGCCCCTTAGTCTTAAGGAGCCTGACACTAAAACATTCTTAATCCAGAACTAGTGGCAAGGGAGGAAGCCTGAATGCCCGCTGTCACCTTGGCCATCTGTGAAGGGTGGACATGTCTGTGGACATGGTGGGAAGGAAGCAGGCCATGTTTGACATCAGAAAGACAAATGGCATGTTATTGATGGACAAAATGAATCCTGATCATTTTTTAAAGAGTTTATGCTTCAGAGCAAACTTCAGGCAACTTTACCCCGCAACACTTTATTAATTTTAATGAATATGTATTTGTATGTATGAAGTTCCTCAAACATCTAATTAAAATTTCCCCTGCTAACTTGGGATCACCTTCTGCCAAAGTTGGCCATGTTATGTAATACCAGCATCTTAAATAATTAGAAAATGGACATCTAAGAGGTGTATTGCTGGTTGTACTTAAATATCTGTGTGCCTGAGGAGACCTGAACCAGGTGATGTGAAATGGTTCAAGAGAAATAAACAGTCTTCATTCTCCTGAGGCAGTTTCACTGGTAAGAGGCAGCTGGGCACATCATCCCAGGTGGAGGGCTTCAAATTGCCTGTATGTCTCAGAAATTTGGGGTACTAGGCAAGCCTATAACTCCAATCCCAGGGGATCCAGTTCCTCCTTCTGTGTGCACACACACATAATAAAAATATCTTTTTCTAAGGTATAAAACTGTGGGTAAGGCAAACACAGAGGTCCCTTCAAGATGGTTAGAAAAGGAGAACCAGTGTGCCTACATTTAGTCCCATTTCCACAACTTGAAAGAAACAAAACACTGGGCATGGGGAGGTCTCATGAGGTGGGTGGGGTGTTCAAGATAAGCCCAAGCAGAAGTCTGGTTTGTGTTGGAGATCAACAGTGGTATATCTATTTGTCCGGGAAAGGGCACAAAACGGCAGGCAGGGATGGCCAGTGCTCAAAGGTCACTGAGGAGGTCCACTCTAACCTTTTCTCCCGTCGAGGTCTGAAGAGATCATGACACTTGACTGTGGCATTTACCTTCCTGATACAAAGAA
Source organism: Mastomys coucha (assembly GCF_008632895.1). Lineage (NCBI taxonomy): Eukaryota > Metazoa > Chordata > Mammalia > Rodentia > Muridae > Mastomys > Mastomys coucha. The sequence goes on along the minus strand of NW_022196899.1, from coordinate 26,712,463 downwards.
TGTTCATCTTGCTCAGCACAAGCCAGCAAAGGGTAGCCATCAGCGACTAACTTTGCCATAGCCAGCTTCCTGCAGGCGCTGAGGCCCCAAGTGCAGAACTCAGGAGTAGGATAAGTGTTTAGCAGGGACGGAGTAGCATTTCACAGTTATGAAGGTGGCAGGTGTATGCATTTGTGAGTGCATATGGACCCAGTCACAATTGTGAGCATGAATATTTAAACATAGATCCTAAGAAATACTTAGTTTCTAACATTGTTAATAAGATATAGTGCTTGGGGAAATTTTAAGAAGATATTAGGTACTATTTGTATTTTCCCATTTCTGATGTTTCCTCATTTTGGACAACAGTATGTATTAATTTTTAGAATCAAAATTTCAAAGGCTATATCTTAAATCTGTGTTAGTTCCAGGTTAAGAGGGATATCTAATTTCGTCATATTTTGCTTTTCCCCCTATCTTGGTACATTTCCATTTCTTTATTTAGTATCTCTGATAAAGAAGATTAAAGATAATTAAAACATTTTTTAAATTACAAACTCTATGGGCCAACAAGATGGTTCAAGCAGTAAAAGCCTAATGACCTGAGTTTGAACACCAGAACCAACATAGTGGAAGGAAAGAACAAACAACTACAAGTTGTCCTCTAAGTTCCACATATTCTCTCTCTCTCTTCCCCTCTCTCTCTCTCTCTCTCTCTCTCTCTCTCTCTCTCTCTCTCTCTCTGTCTCTGTCTCTCTCTGTCTCACACACACACACACAAACACAAACACACAATGCAATAAATATTTTAAATTACAAACTCCACAACAGCCATAATAAAGTCTGTAACAAACAGATTGATTACAAATGGATTGAATATCTGTGTATTGTGCATGCTAAGTGCTTCAGATACCCAAAATAGATGTCAAGGAAATCTTCATAAAAATGTCAGACTGGCACTCAGCATTAGTAAGAACCAAAGGGGTGCTAACATTTATAAAGTTGCTATGATCTAAAATAAAAAAGATCGCATGCATGAAATACTTGGGTTAGTTGCACATGAAGAACAAGAAACAAAAGCAGCTCATTAAAAGTGTGCTTCTGAGTGAGATTGTTAATGGCTGATTCTCTTAGAATGGAAAAAGATTTCCATAATCCTAGCACTCTGTAGTCTGAATTAGGAACACTGAGACAACGTAAAGGCAGCATGGATTAAGTATATAGTGATTGGCAGGCTTTATGCCTAAAATTCACATTTTAGGCTAACATTTGATGCCCTAACAGTCATTTCAGCCCTTAGACATGATGGTGTGCTAGGAAGGGTGGACACAGGTGAGACCAGCAGGTCTGGGTTCCTCCTATGCTTCAGATGCAGATGAGCTATGGCCAAATCATTCTTATTTACAATTTTACTTCCAATTGTCCAAGTGAACTGCATCCCCTCAAACAAGCTGTCATGAAATCCAATACCCAAAACTTTGTCAGGTATCTAACAGAATGCTGATCTCAGGGCATCATCTCCAGGTGGCTCCATCCCCTCCTCTGAGAAGTAGGGAGTCTAGCAGCATATTCTCACCTCAAGACCTATGTTGGCTCTCCAACCCTGGGATGGCCCCATGACACCCAGTGTTGCTCTGTATCTTCCACTCCATATCACCAAAAGAAAAGCAGTGAATCGAAGTGGAGCTTTTTAAATAACATATGTTCATGCCATTTGCCAGAACCTGTGTCTTGGTTATGTATTCCCAATTTCCTAACGATAGTTGAAAAGATTGGTCTCAAGAACTGTTTAAAGGGTTATCATTTTATTGTTGAAGAAAGCAAGGGTAAAGAAAGAAGAGGCATCATGGAGTTCTCCCAGCAAAGCACCAAACACATTACCCTTTTGCATACAATATTTTCTAATTAAAAACATCTTAAGAAATCCAACAAGGTCATAAACAAACATGACTTTCGCGTGAGACCAGAAAAGACATGTCTGAAATCATAGCCGAGGCTATCGTAATGAGATAAATTTAATCACCTTCTCATCCACTTCCTTCCTGTTCCTGTTCAGCATAAGGTAGGAGTAGATGGCTTCATGTAGTCTGAAGTATATAACTTACTTCTTGCTTGAGTGTATTTCCACTTGTATTTTCATTCTGTCATCTCCATGTTGTTTGAAATAGTATGTCGATGTTAACCTTTTGGCACAGTTCTGTTTGTAAAGTTGAACTATTGGGTATATGGGTTTCTTTGAATGTGCTAAGCAACTGACCTTATAAAGAACCTCACACCATGGCGGCTCCTCTGTTAGCACTGAGAGCTACTGATGGCAAAACTGAACAAGTTGCTATATAGCATACCAGCCACATTTGAAATCTTAGTAGCAGCATCCTACAAATGGGAAAGTCAGCAATAGCAGCATGATTGGAGGACATCAAATAACAGGAGCAATAGGATGGGAGGGGTCTTTGATAGGTGAGTGAATGCCCTGATCCTGGTAGGCTCTCAAGTTCCCTCGCTGCTGCCACAAAGATGTTACCTGCGGACTTCCGCTCTGTGCTCAGAGTGTACCATAAAGATGTTACCTGCGGACTTCCGCTCTGTGCTCAGAGTGTACCATAAAGATGTTACCTGCAGACTTCCGCTCTGTGCTCAGACTGTACCATGTTGTTAAACAACAAAGCTCGTGGGGTGTTAGTTCTAAAGCCAACAGTTGCAAGAGGGAACTAACCCAGTATCATGACTCTTTCCAGGTAGTAGGTGTAACCTTGAAGAAAAAATGGCACTGTCTTCAAAAAAGTGACCTGACCCTGGCTTTGGTGGGTTTTTCTGCAAGAAATGCAAAGCCCCGCATGTGTTTATGATTCAACCTTCCAGCCGATCACTGCTTTGTTCTAGAGTTCAGCATGAAAGGACTAATTTTTGTTTGGATTTTGTTTCTGTTTTAGTAAAAAAGAAAAAAAAAAGCATGTCTGTTGCTAATTCTAGCTATTATAGTTGCACATGTAAAACTTCTCTCTTTGTAGTTTATAGATTGGTAGCATTTCAAATAATGACTTTTTTTTTCAAAATTCACCTGAAATTTTTTGAGATGCTTATCAATTGATATCTTCCTTCTCATCGCAAGAAGAGTCTAAGTTACTGCTTTTCAATTATACCTTATAATACTAGATTTGCTCTTTTACATATAGTAGGGATTTGACTATAAGCATGCCACTTTGTTTATTGCTGTAATATTAGAACGTCTTAGAGCATGGAAAGACTTCTTCGCAAATGATTTGCTCTTGAAAGGAAAAGTTGCAGAAATAAATGTTATAAAACAGTTTTATATAAATGAGCATAGCTTATAAACATACAGTAAGTTAATAGCATGCACTGTTTCATTCAAACTACTTTAATTTCTGAATGATATGTTAAATGGCATAACAATACCCCAATACATCCTTCCCCGAAATTCAGAATTGTGCTATTATTTATTTTAAGAAAGTCACATTGATTCATTAAAGAGGAGACATGGAATTCTTCTCTACCCCAATTGGCTCTGTAATGAAACATCATTTCCCTTTTTTCTCTCAGAAGTCAGTGAGTCTAAGGATCGAAGCCACATAGACTTTTGAGAACACATATGAAAATTATTACTAATACATCTGAGAAATAAGAGCTCTAGTACTTGCTATCCTGTCTTTAAAAGGAACACATGGTCATTTAACAATATAGTCCTTAAGCCAAAAGAAAGCTACAGAACTATAAACAGATTCACACATCTTAAAGTCTATTAACTGTACAAAAAGGTTTCCTTTAATTCCATAAATATAAGGTGCAACTGGCTCCATTTTAGGAAGTTAGGGCCTGAGTAAATGGACAGTTCACCGCCTATATGGGACCTGCTTTCTAGATGTCCTAGGAAGATCTAAAATACTAACTTAAGCCCCTTTGTGTTGCATCAGGTGAGGCTACCAAGTTTTAGTGAGTTCTAGAGTTAATTCCCTTCCCAGGCAACACTGTGACAACACACACGCATGCATGCACATGAGCACACACACACACACACACACATACACACACCACACACACACACACACACACACACACACCACCTATCCATGTGTCTCTCTACTTGTGAGACAGTTATATCTTAAGTAGATTGACAACACAACTATGTGTTCTTAGTGTAAAAATGTTATCCAGGAAGGTTCTGCCAAGAGACCTGAGAAAAATCAAAACTTTATTTTGAAAACACTGAGATTATTGGGAAAGCGATGCTTTATTTTGATCCATGATCACCTCCCCATATTGATTCTCATAAACTTGAGACTCAGGTCAACTCAAAAGACAGAAGGCTAACATCCCTGGTGACTCACAATTCTCCTAATCTGAAACAAACTGACACTAGAGATGTCAGTTTTGTGTATTTATAAAATTCTTCAATTAAAAGACATTTCTAAAATTGTATTGATGTATCTTGGTCTCAAAGACATGAAAATCAGGGGAAAAGTTACTCCTTCACGCAGGTTAGCCCATCTCACAGAACCCTCTGCTATGTGAGAACACTTACAAGATAACGTTTATATACACCTTATGCCAAATTCACTGAAAACATGAGATTTCAAAGACCACCCAGCAAAAGCTCTCAACAAATCAGAGCCTGGCTCTAATCTCTACCCTAAACCAAAATATCTAGGGGCTGTCTAGTCAAAATTTACAAATGAATACAACAGGAAGTCATAGCATGCTAAAATTGATACTATAAAAATATACTTATATCACGTTAATTGCCTTCAAATATATTATACATATAAAACTACTATGTTAAACAGGTCCGCTGTAGAGGGTGAAAAAGTAGCTAACTACAAGTTCACAAATAATCTTTCAGATTTTGTGTGTTTTCTCCTCAGCCAAAAGCCTCAAGATTCCCTGGCAGCAGCCCACCTCTTCACTCATGTTGGATTGCTCTTTAAACATTAGCCTATCTTGTCATAAATAACTTCAAGACGCCTCCTGACACATTCGTTGTTGGTTTCACTGTTGTAGGGAAAAGGCTCTAGGGCTGCAGATAAGGCTGTTGCCATGGTGATGAAGGAGATACCGAGGGAGGAGTCTGCAGAAGAAAAGCCCCTCCTTACTGTGACATCACAGGTGGGCAGACCCATAGGGTTCCTGTAGGAAGCTGACATATGTTAATGTATCAAAAAAATGTGATTAGCTAAAAGAAAGAAAAACAGTAACTCACGCCAATCTTTTTAAGGCAGTTTCAATGAAACAACTGTACAAATATAAATGAAAGCCAAAATTGAAAAAAAAATAGTTCTTGATCATGAATATTAATTTTCATTACTCAACATTAGTTTTAAAAATTAAGACAATATCTGTACAAGTATAACACTCTACTTCTTTAAAAGGAGTCTTGTTAACTTTGAGAAATACCAATAACAAGCAAAAAAATTGAATTCCTGAATAAATCCAGTCATATTATATACATATGTCAGTTTACCCGTAGATGCTCTAAATTTTCTTAAATGTTAAATATATTTGTTGTGACTTTGCATACTACACATTTGTCTATACATATTTATGCTGATAACTGAGTTACAGGGATGAGCCGGAAGTCCCCAAGTCTCCATGCAGAAAATGGCTCTCTGCTCCCCTCACACTTGATGGCCTTGATGAGAAAACACCATCTCTGTTTTGAGCATGAAAGGGCCATTTTCAGCCTTTATTGTAACACACGTAGAAAAAAGTCTATTTGTCTTTGAAGGCGTGCTAAAGCTGATCCTGCACATGCCCAGGGACTCCCGAAACACCCTGTAAAAGTCTCCATAAATATCTATAGCACGACTCATTGCCACCCTGTGCAATTCTCAGTTTTAAATTCTGAGATGAAAAATATTTTTCTTGCATTTATCTTATAATTTAGATTAGGTTGTTACGTTAAACATTTCATTTCTTCCATAACGCACTTGTAAATGCAGCAATTCTATTCCGATTACGCACATGTCTAGAATTAGAGAAATGGCCATTTACAGCCCTCGTGAAACACATTTCTGTCAGATGCTAAATTATGGCGGCTTATTTTCAGAATATCAGCAGATCTGGTCCCCAGCTGCTGCCAACATGTGTGGTTTTATTTTATTCTAAATGCCACGTTGTAAGTAATGAAAATTATGTAACACCAAAGTTGAATAAATTTTTAAGTTATTAAAGACTTCTAGGATTGGGGAATAAATTTTATGTTGCAAGCGTGGGTTTGTTGTTGTCCATAAAGAAAAGATGCCTCTTCTTCTGGGTGACCAACCCTTGACTGAGTTGATGTAAGGAAGTAGATGCCATTGTACAATGATCACCTGCCAATCAGAGTCAGACCTTTGTGAATAACAGATGCAAAATATCCAGCACACAATACCTCTATGAATGGTTGGCAGGAGAGTCCTTGGCATTCCTGGCAGCTGGTGAGCCACACAGCTATGCCAATGTTGGCCCTTGTGCTAGACCATAGCACCTTGAGATACCACAATTAAGACAGGCTCCAGTTGTCTCCAAGGCCTTACATTTTGCTGTTATATCCCAGTAATCATTTCCACATGTATGATATTGTCATTATAGTCTAAGCTTGAATTTAAGATTTCATGCACAATGATATTTTTTATTTTTTTTTAATTTAGAGAACAAATCATGAATACCATCATCCTCTCCCATTCAGAACATTTGTGTGTGCCTGGTTCCTTTGAAATGTCTGTCTAGTGTCATGTTGTTTCTGAGACACTGATTATGACTTTATTGCATGAAGATTGTATAATGCTTTCCTTGATGCTTCGTATTCTTAATGCACACTGGCCAGCTTATGAATCAGTAGACTTCTGATTCATAAAATGTGATGCACCAGATATAATAATAGTTCTATGGAACTCAGTGGCAGCTGTGATAGAATAATTTCTCAATCAAATGTAGTTTTCTTAGCTGATAATGTCTTTTACATGACACACAAGTGGCCTTTCCCCTGGTGTGCGCCAGTGGCATGCACACACCCTAAAGAAGCAGAGTGAGCTGAAAAAGTGAGTACTTCCCATGGCGACCACAGCATCCAGTCCGTCTGCCATGTCACATTTGTTAACCTGTGTGAATGTCCCAATGTCTTGACATGTTTGTCCCAGTGTCTCTTGTAAAGTCCCCGATGGCATAACACTACATGTTGCAGAGTACAAGGACTCATCTTCATCCCTGGTTTATCGACGCCAGCTGTCATGTCATAGATGCCAGATACATCTGAAGATAATTGCTATCCTCTTGGGATAATCATAAAAGAGAAATACAGAATAAGCCACTGTATTACATTACCTTGTTTAGTAACATTTACTCAGCAGCACAGTATATCAGCATTTTAAAATTATGATTTTAATGGTTTGTTCTAGAACATTTAGATGGATCTAGTCAGCCATTCTCCATTGAAAGCACCTTCAGTAGATGGAACAAAGCAGGAGAGTTAGCAAGATGACTGCATTCAAAGCCTAGACCCCGGAAATTGTGATTACTAATTCTATAGAAACAAACAAGTTCAAACTTTTGCTGTCCTAAATTAATGCTAACTCAAATAGTTTGTAAAAGGCATACATTGCCAAATCTTTAAGGAAAAAGCTTCTAATCCTAACACATGTGCTGTCCAGCACTGTGGCCATTAACCACTGAGCACTTCTGGCTTCTGGCATTTGAGGCATGCTGCAAAATTTTTAAGAAGTAAAAATGTTTTTGAAGGGCTAATTTGAAAATGTGAAAACTATAGCATTAATAATTTTTATTGATCACATGTTGAAATATTTTGGAAATGCTGAATTAAATAAAATGTTATTGAAATTATTTTTACTTGTTAATGAGCACTGAAGATTATTATAGTGTAAAGTTCTTATTGTTTATATTAAACGGCACTGCTCTGCACTGTAATACCACAACCAAACCAATTTCATGTACACATGTACCCAAAGATTATCACATTGAAAATGAAGGTTCCTTTGTACAAGGGTAACACAGCCTTAGTGGCTACAATCCTCTCAGAAGGAAACTTGAGAAAGTTTCATTTTGACAAATTTGGTTTCCTGGTTTTTTTTTTTAAATCAAGGTATTCCCAGCTCCTTTTTCCTACAGATTACAGTGTCTTAGAACTGAGTTTCACATCTCTTCTGCCTAAAGGGCATTTTTCTTCCTCCTCCACCTGTGTGTTCTATCTGTTCTCATTTCCTACACTCAGTAGGAATTTAATTTCCCTGTGTATGATAAAGGGAGAAAGAGCAATGCCCTTGACTGGGAAAAACATTCTCAAGGTCACCAGCATAGCCTCATTTGGGTTTCTATCATCAACTTAAAATGATTGCCTTAATGATGTGTACTTACCTTCCTTAGAAATAAAACTGTCCAACTGTGGAATGGTATTATTAGTTACTTTCTCCACAAATGGATTCATTTCGTACACCTCACTGTCCTTCCTAGAGAATGCCTAATGGGCAGATCTTTAGATTAAGTCAAAGATTTGGAGGATGTTTGACTATGATAAGAAGTAATATAGCAATGGATCTGGGACCTGGTCAGTTGTACACAGGGACCTAATGTCCCCAGGTATCACAGTAGGCATGGCCAGGCTCTGAACTTAGACCATTTAAGGGATGCATATTTATGTCAGGGTTGCAAACATGAGATTATAATCAGTTGCTTCCAATTTATAGCTCCCCTGGTTTTATTTCTGTTGTGACAAATACAACCTGAAAAGCAACCTGAGAGAGAAAAGGAGATTATCTGGTTTACAATTCCAGATTGCAATCCATTACTGTAGGGAAATCATGGCAGAAAACTACAGCACCACATCCACAGTTAAGAAGAAAAAGAAAATAAATGTATTTTTGATTGCTCACTCTTTGCTAACTTTCTCCTATTACGATTTAGTACCCCCTTCTTAGGGAATGGCACCATCCACAGTGGGTTGTGTGTTTTTACCTTAGTTAACAATCAAGATAAGCCTGCACTGACATGCTCACAAGCCAACCTGATCTAAATAATTTATTAAGACCCTCTTCCCAGGTATTTCTAGGTGGTATCAAGTTGACAAAACTGGACAGAACACTAGCTTTATTGTTTTAACTTTAAAAATTATCCTTTAAGTGTTGAAATGCATAATTAACAGAGCACAATATTCACCTTAAGTAAAACCAGCATTGTTTCCATGAATTAATGTACTGTATACTATTTAATTATCTGACATGCATTTTGCTTTGTTGTCAATGTTTAGTAATATATTAACACAAACATTTCACTCTATTTCTTTTACTAAAACATCTAAGTAAAAGATTTATTCAAAGATAATAAAGTTAAATTTTAGTCACAAAGTAAGCAACAAAATTTATTTAAAAGTAAAATATTTTCGAACATGGCCATGAATTTGAAAAGGAGCAAAGAGGGTATTGAAGGAAGAATTGGGAAAAGGCAATGATGGAATTATAATCCCCCAAAATAAAATATTTTTAAGTAAAACATTGCCTTATAATTTGGTTCAAATAGATCACATAATAAAATGTAATTTTTAAACACTAAAATTAAAGAGGTAAAAAAAATGCAACTCAGGATATTTTCAATTAAAGTTTTAAGACAGTAATCCATTAGAGCTGGGTGGAGTTTCCTGCATCTGTGTGGCAACATGTATTGGCCATGCCAACCGACCAGTCACAATAGGTCACAATTCAGTTAAAATTTGATTACCAATAAAGTATAACAGCTCAATTGTCCTTTGAATCCTGATTTACAAGGAAGCCCTTCATAAAAATCTCCACCTACCCTCTTCTTCCACAGTAGCCCCAGTTTCTGTGTCTGATAACATATTTTCCTTCACCTTCTCCAGATTCATGTTTCTGATTTAGAATCAGATGTGGAGATAATGTCTTGAGGTGGCTTTGCCCTCCCGTTCACCTACGCCCATGTCCTTCTTCCCAGTGGTGATGGCGCTGGGCCAGAATAGGACTGAGTGTTCACTGCTTCAGATGTTAATTCCTGGAATCCTTTACCTCCTGATAGAAAAACTATGAGTCTTGGTAGCATTACAAAACGTTTCTTATGTACCACCATACTCCCCATTTATAAGACACAACTCCGGAAGGAAATGGATCTGATTCTCTAAGTTAAGGCTTTCTAGGAAGTCGTTAAAGCATTTGGAAAGACTACTGATCGCTTCATGGGTCACTCAAATTCAGTATGAAGTCCAGGATACCCACATGATCATCCTGTTGTACAATCATCCAGTTAGCTTCATTAAAACTGGTCCACATTCATTAAACCACTACTATACCACACACAAAACATTTAATAAAAGCTCTAATCTCATGGCGTTGTAGTCCAATGAGAAGGAATACATTAAAACTAAGATAGTGGTACCACATAAGCACAGATATGGAGATGATTCAAAAAAGATGCTCACTCCCCTGCACTGAAGAAGGTTGAGGTGTACCCATGGAAGGGACTCCTGCAAAAGGAAGCAAGCATCCATTACTATCATGGGGCCTATTTGCATGTGTGCTTGGAATTGAAACTAGAGCCTTGCACTTGCTAAGCACATGTTCTGTTACTGAGCTACATTCCCAGTGACCTCTGAACTGATACAAACACTGAGAAGAGGCCATAGTTCAAAGAAAATGGAAATGTAAAGATGTGAACAGAGCGAGACAAAATCCTCACTCCTAAGGAAGTGACCCTTCTAAACTCACTAATGCTAATCTGGTTAAGCTAATGATCTGATTGTCAAAATTACAAAGACTTGACTCAGTTATTAGCAAAGAATTAGAAACCTTTGTGTCACATTGTAATAGCTCCAATGTGCTTTGTACCCTAAGCCCTAAATGAGGGAAAATGATAAAGTGTTTTCAAATGAAATAAAGTAAATCTAAAAGTCAATAAAGCTCCTGCTGATGAATTTAAGGAAGGAATCCATAGCATTCAATTTGAAAGTAAAGATTAGAGGGATTGTTTTAGATTCCATTCCGTTTGAACGTTTTCTTTATGACCTAAAAGATTTATTTATTCTTAAATCACCACAAGAAAAACCATATTCTTGTTTAAGAATGAGAAGGAGGTGTGGGAAAAGCTGACCCAGTCCAAACACTAAAAATGGCACTTCTGAGACTAAAATAACGCTAAGTCCATAAACTGGAGATACAATTCACTTGGACTATGTGAGATACACACGTGTGTGTCTTATGTTCTTGCTGAGCCATTGTCTCATTTGTAAGCCATTTCTTGAACAACTTTTCATGAAAATTCCCTACTGGAAGCTATGAAGGATGTAAATAAGCATAAGCTGCAATTGCATCTAAGCTCAGGGAATCTTCCATTGTCTTCATGATGTCTCTTACCTCATCTTCTACATCTTCATCAAAGCTCAAACTCTTTCTGACCATTTTAATGGCTTTTCCATGCTCTTTGTCATCTGATCTTTCATCTTCTTCACCTGGAACCCCAGGACCACCCCACTTCAGCCAGAGCACCGCCATACTGATCCAGCCTGGGAAACGCTAACTCTAAAAGCTGTTCATTGTGCCTTCTTGTTTTGTGTCTGTGGAGCAAAATCTCAAGAATGACATAATGATATGAGGTGACTGTCACAGTGTTTCCATCAGTCCTGGAGTCGGCAGTGGTCACTGGACACTGGACATTGAAGAGGCACTGGCCTGCAGATGCAAGGTCTAGAAGACTGAAAATCCATGACTCTGAGCTGGGCTTCCTGGAATCTTTCTAAGCCACTATCTCCTGGCTCCCTTTCTTCGTGTGTTGAGTAAACTCAGGTGGCCACTGGTTCTTCCTCTGGTAAACCCATATGAAATTTGAATAAGCAACTCACCACCAACAACAAAATTCTATTGCCTTTGACGAGCATGTTTTCCTCAAGGAAGCTCTTATTCAATAGTGCCTTTACCCTGTTTTTTCACCTACATGTTGATATAAAGAGTGGTTTTTCTAAGATTCACCAAATAAATAGGATGATTTTCAGCATTAAGAAATTATCTACAGAAGTTGAAGATCTCATATTCTAAACTATAGTAATTCAGGCCTGTTCTGCATGCCATGTGCACAGAATCAAGATTCAGGCATAAACTTAATGTTCATCGCTGTTTTGGAAAGGGAAGTACCAGAAAATAGTTCTTGAAATATAACTTGTATTTATCTATATTAAAAGTGGTACAGGTCAAGAATTCCTAATCTGAAAATCTAAAGTCTGAAAATTCTCTACGATCCACAACTAATCATTCTTCAATCTGAAGCCACAAGTAGAATCCTCTGACTTCAAAGAGCAGGTCTCCACCAAAACACAGGCAGACACACAACACGCATCACATAGACTTACCTCCAGGCATGTGTGCAAAGTGTATATGGCAAAAAAGTGAACTTGGTGTTTAGATAAAGGTCTCATTCCTAGTCAGCCCCCTATGTAGCTATGAACATTTCAAAACCAAACAGTATCTAAATTCTTCTGTGAACTAAAATGCTACAGTGAAGAAATACTCAAGTCATTTTTTTTAAATCAACACAAAGAGAATTAAGTTACATATAGCTATCTGTCCACAAAATCAAACCTTCCTTAGAAAAGTGGTGATTGTCAAAGAATCAGGATATTCATACTTTTAAAGTGATAGTTGTGTTGCGTCTTATATACATCAGCTGAAAGGTCAGGGAGAGCTAAGCCCAGTGGCTGGTAATCCGAGCACACTGCTTAGTGATGCAACTGTTAGAGTTACAGCGCAAAGTATCTTGCAGTGCCATGTTTGTTGGTAGCCTTCAGCCTCTGTAAATCTTGACTCTGTGGCACCCACAGGAAAGGTTCACTTCATTAAATACTGAGGGGGGAGAACAAATTGCATCAGTACGCCCAGCATGCTGCCTGGGTTCTAGAAACTGCCCCCTACATAAAGTTTGTACCCAAACTGCTCTATGAGAAGCTGACCCAAACACAGAATCACTGGGTGTTAGCAATTTTGTCATTTTCTGGTTTATTATATGCCTCACTGATGATTTCAAGTACAGTTTTAAGGTCATAAAATGGACTTTTATGCCTGAAAATATTCCAGCTAATTCCTAAATTTGAGTTGTCTGTGACATTTTTAAAAATTCAAATGCCTTACCCAGAAACTACAATGAGCTCACCAACCCTCAACACTTAAAACTATTTCACAATAATAAGAATGGGTAATAGCCAAGGGGAATGGAAACAAAAGGCAAAGGGACCAGAATTTTGTTCATAGGCTGAAGGAATATCTTTTAAAATAAACAAATTAAAATGGTTAAAACCCACAGCTACCTTAGACAATGTGATTTCCAGTGAAATGTGTCTTTGTATGTAGTAACATTAAAACTAACAATAACTAAAGAATAGGTAACACCATTACCTGAAACACTAAGAAGTGGTATTTTCGGTGATATCCCTCAATAATAGCCACAAATAGACATGAGAATCAAATGTTTAGTTCTCTATAAAAAGCTCTAGTGGAAGTGTGAGATTTGATGCACTGAAGTAACAATGGTGTGCTTGCATGTCCTGTCTGATGATCGTGACCTACTTTATTGGCCGTAAGCCAGAGGAACAATGGCATGATAATGTGAGGTGTTCTAAAATATTTGAGGTTAGTTATTAAAATTCTAGATGCTTTGAGGCACATCTTTTCTTGACAACAAGTAGAATCAAACCGCTATGCTGTCTCACAGAAAATCAAGACTTTTCTCTCTTAGCCATAGAAAACATGGGTTCAAAATGAAGCACAAGATCTAAAGTAAACGGTGACCACTCCCATCGATCAAGGACCCACTGAAGCAAGCTCTCAGAATTTTAAGTCTAATTGAAAGGTTATTAAGTCATAGAATGAACTAATGGCAAAATAGTATTACACTTACAGGAATCTATTCCAACAGACTAAAGGTTTTCACAAATACCTACTAGATGCCCAGACAGGTAATATAATAATATTTTCTTCTCTCAAATAAAATTTGTTATGTCCTACAAAACCATTCTAAGGAAGTGGTGGTGGGGGGTTGTTCTAGGCACCAGGATCTATTAAGAAGGGGTGAAAAAAATCAATCATGTTCATCCAACCAACCATATAGGTCCATGTGTGTGTACATCTCACCCACAGACATCATCAAGTACCTAGTCCTCATAAGAGCCCATCACCATGGAGTCTGAAGCCACTGTTCCAATGCTTTCTAGAACTTTCAGTCTAAATATAAAATGGCGTTAGTCCATGGCAACTGTGGTAGCACAGGTGTCTTTTCTTGCTGTGTTGAAATTAGATGGTTATAAAGCCACTCCTGGAGGGAGAGAAGCAGGCTTAAGCTTTAACACTGAAGTTGGCTGCATCAAAACTGTTAACAGTGCTGAAGGCTCATTCGCTCCCTGTGGTAATGTTTTGTTTTCTCTATTGCCCCACTCCATTATTTATTTATGTTTGTGTTTATTTTAGTAGGCTTGCTTGTCCCCTTGTGTTGCAAGGCTGCATTTTCATTTACATATTTCCATAGTTCAACAGAGAAGCCCTTTGACACCTTGTCCATTTGTTCTCAGCTGGTGAATGAGCAACAAGAAAGCAGACCCCTCCTGAGCCCCTCCATCGACGACTTCCTCTGCGAAACCAAAGCTGAGGCCATTGCAAAGCCAGTGACGTCCAACACAGCTGGTAATTCATTTCTTACTGTGCTCAAGTAAAGTGCATTTTACCTATATATGCAAATATTTTTCCTCCAAGAATCTTGCCAAAGTAGTGGAAGGGTTGCTATATTTATTGATTTGTAGGTGTGGACATTTGCATATTGAAATATACCTGGAGGTCAGAGGACAGCTCATGAGAGATGGTTCCTTTCCACCAAATCGGTCCCAGGGGTGGAACTCAGGTTGTAAGGATTGTTAACAAATACCTTTACCTGCTGAGCCATCTTACCAGCCCCTCCTCGAGGCATTTTAAGTGGAGGATAATGTTTGCAACCAAGTGACTTTGGCGTCTCTACAATTCAGCATAAATTAATAAATGACTTTTGATATACTAAGAAACTATACAGTTTTGCAAGCCTTAAACATACTACTGTTCTCACGTAGGCTCTGGTACATACACTTCTGCATGTCCTCTGTGTATTTCAGAATCCACAATATTATAAGAAGAGCTGCTATATCAGAGTGAAATTTTGCAAATTCAGCTTGACAGTCAAATTATTTTTTGCAAATATTTTGTGAAACAAAAGCCCAACAAAATAAAAATGTGATTGTCCTTCTGAGTATAGTTAAATGGTAATTAAAATATCCTACAGACATGGAATAGTGTAGAGCCATTTAAATGTGTTCCTAGATCTCTTGTATAAATAATCTGAACATTCCGATTCGCACATAAACTTCCTGGAATTAAACATTCTCAACATAACACCCTCATCTGTTCAGGGCTTGGCACATGTAGAAATGTGAGAAATTCGTCAATGTGAGGAATGAGTCCTACCAGCCACTGGCCAGATCTACAGTTCTCCAGCATGCCTCCTTTTCATATCTACCTCACTGGGCCAACATTCACATTCAAAGACATGCTCTTCAAGTAATAAGAAAAGTGTGGTGTTTAAGGATGGGAAATCAGAAATTGTAGTGAATGGGTGGTGCCAACCAATGATCTCTGCCTTTCTCCTTAAAGTAGTCCCACTTTTCCACAGTGGACTCCACTGGCAGGCGACTTACTTTTTCACTACCTGGAATCAAGTGAAGAAAATCAGACGAAGGAAAAAGTGATGTTTTTTTCAGACTGCTGAAACTTACTACAGAAAGAGAGCTCATGGCAGATGGTGGTGGCAGAGGTAGAAGAGTAGATGATCTGAAGGTCTGGGAGATGAAAATTCATGTGTGCTCATCCCAGCTCTGCATCTGGGGCTAGCTTCTGCTTTCCCTCATCTATCTGGTAGCAATAGCTGAGCCTGTGTTTCCTTATCTGATAACAGTACAATCCTTACCTCGGAAAGTACTTGAGAAGATGAATGAATCCATCCAGGGATATGTTGACAATAGCAAACTCTAGCCAGAGAGGTCATCCTGATTGATATCAGGGGACAGCTTCTTGACACCTCCCTCTTTATTGCTTAATGTCACATCCAGGTGATTGCTTTCTAAATCCAGCTGTCACTCGGAGTGCTCGGGAACATTGAATGGTG
Organism: Mastomys coucha; assembly: GCF_008632895.1. Taxonomy (NCBI): domain Eukaryota; kingdom Metazoa; phylum Chordata; class Mammalia; order Rodentia; family Muridae; genus Mastomys; species Mastomys coucha. The sequence goes on along the minus strand of NW_022196899.1, from coordinate 26,696,308 downwards.
CTTGCTGCATTTGAAGCAGGACATTGAGTGAATTCAGAGTATCAGATATGATTAGTCCAAACCTCTGAAGCTGGGGCTCAGCCCTGTGAAACTGCAGGGCTATCTCAGAAAACACAGAGCCTTGTGTCTCTCAACTACAGGCAATCACACAAGGGTCAGGGGGGACTAAGGAAGCTCATCCTCACCTTTCAGTCCTCACTGATGAAGAAACTAAAGCACTTAGGAGCAGCCTGCCCTGAGGGCTGGGAAGTGGCTCAGTCAGTGAACACTGGCTGCATAAACATAAGAACCTGAGCTCAATCTCAGAAATCCTGTTAAAAAACTAAAAAGTGGGCATGGAAGCTTATAATCCCAGTGCTGGGGAATGGTAACAGAAGGCAGGGGTGGGGAGGGGTTACTGGCCTGAGACAACAAATGACAAAGTAGTGAACCTCTAAATATCAAATCAAGATGTTGGCCAGACACATCCCCGCAGGTTCTTGGGCAGACAGGTTCTTGATTTTGTTCTAGGGCACTCTAGTCCTTTCTATTGATCCTTTGGTTGTAGCAAGGGTATGACTCCGCCTTTCACATGGTATTGTGTCTGTGCCACAGATCATATTGTATCTGTCTGCACACCTATTTGTATCCAAATCTCCCCTTTACATGAGGATATGTGTCATCCTGGAACGGCATCCTGGTCTCCTCTGGGAGAGCTTCATCTTTAGTCACATTTCCAATAGGGTCACCTTCTGAAGTGTGTGGGCTTCTACCTAGGAACAAGGGGGTGGCACCCCACTCAATCCATAATGTAATATTCTGAATATTTTCTGCCCTACAGTGATTTCTGATCATACTGTGTTAGACACATTGTTTTACAAGCTTGGAACTGTATCTCAAGGCAAAAATCACTATATTTTTTAATTCCTAACGAGTGTAGTTCTTATAAAAATCAATACAGAGTAAATAATGTAAGAAATATTTTTCCAACGTGATGAATTTTTTCTAACAAATTTTTAAAAGAATATATTTTATTGCTTAATAAGAGAAAATAATTATGTACCCATGATTGATTTTTTTTCTGTGTTGGAAATTTAACCCAGGGTCTCATACACACTGAGTATTCACAGCCTTTTTTTTTTCACTTGAAACTCATTCTTACTAAATTGTCCAAGCTGGCCTTGAACTCATTCTGTATCCTAGAAAAATTGTGATTCTCCTACTTCCTAAGTAGCTAAAATTATAGACTGCTGCACCAGACCAAGCAAAACCCTTGACTTTAAAAAAGCAGGTACATCAATATTATATGCAAACTGATAATAATAAATGTCCTGAAAGTCACTGAACAACAGATATTTTAAATGATTATATTGTCATACATGTAGTGTGACAAAGTTTGCAAATCTTGTATAATTTAATAACTCTGACATATGTTAAAGCACAGGACAGACTCTTTGTCAGAAATCAAGAAGAAAAAGAGGTCCTTGCTATGATTTATGAAGCCACATAACAGCAAGACATTGAGTCATTAAACAAACAGTTACTTTGGAAGGAACATTTTTCATAGTTTATAAATTTTTGTTGTTTTTCGAGACAGGGTTTCTTTGTGTAGCCCTGGCTGTTCTGGAACTCACTCTGTAGACCAGGCTGACCTTGAACTCAGAAATCTGCCTGCCTCTGCCTCCCAAGTTCTGGGATTAAAGGTGTGAGCCACCACTGCCAAGCTAGTTTATAATGTTTTATCTCATTTTTTCACTTGGAGTTAATATACCTATGTTTGAAACATCTATACATAAGTGATATAATAAAATATCTTAGCCACAGCATTAACATCAGGCTTACAGGATACATTTTTATGAAACTTACCTAGCCATGAAGCTAATGACATGTCTCAGAAAAGCTTAGAAATCTGGGAAGCAGGGACTGGAAAAATGGCTCAGTTGTTAAAGAACTGACCAGGCAAGCTAGTGTGAAAGCCAGAGTCCAGATCCCTCAGGCATTAGCCTGTAATCCAGTTGAAACAGGGTCTCCAAAACAGGCCAGAAATACTCACTGGGCTGGCAATCTCTAGGCTGCAGAGGCCCTTCCTCAGTGAACAAGGAGGATGAGCAATTGTAGGTTCTCCCTGGTATTAACCTAGGATGTCTACAGACACCCACACATGCAGGCACACACAACACACACATGCAGAACATACATAGACAGCACTTACACACATGCAGAGCATGCATTTACAACATAGAAAGGTACAAGTGGAAATAGAAAAGGAAAAATCCGAGGAGTCAAATCAATGACATATTACAATAAAGAAGAAATGGTTGACTTAATTCTTTTAATAGAGTTTATCTATTTGTAGATATATTTGAAAGTTTCTATGATTACATGTCTTAAGTCATGCATCATCATACATACAGTGTTAATAACAGTATGTCTTCCACCAACTTATCAAAATAAAAATTTTGTGTTTCTTTTGGCAGGATCTCACTATGTGGCCCTGGTTGGGCTGTTACTCGGAGATCTGCCTCTTCCTGCATCCTTAGAGCTAGGATTAAAGTCAGGTGTCATGATACTGACCTCAAACACACTTTCTACTAGATGCTATTCTGTTCTGTTTTGAGAAGCCCTTTCAGGGCTATACATTTTCCTATACATTTGCAGTAGCCTGGAAGAGCCTTCTGGTTTCATAGGCTATCAATTTCAGCTGTCCTCAAGATGGTTAGAAATAACTGTTCTCACATGTATTGCCTGCCATTGTCAGGAAATGTTAGCCAGTGGAATTTAGTCGTCCAAAAAAAAGACAGTTTCCGAAACTACCGAAACGCCTCAAACCTTACAAACTGCCAGAGTTTAAGGGGCAAGGGGAGCTATCATATTAGGAGCTACCTCTGGGCTCAGTTGAAGTCTAGATAGGTTTTAAATAGAATGCCTGTATTTGAGGCTCAATATAAACACCCATTGTATTCGCTTCTTATTGCTGCTGAAACAGGGCACCACAACAACGCAGGTGAAACAGCATGCCTCTGGATTTTAAATTTCTGGAAGTCAGACCCATCAGGGACCCGCTCTTCCTGGGTCATAGACTTACGTTGCCTTGCTTCCTCCCACTTTGAGAATACCTGCAATTGCTGACTTATGCTTCCTTCTTCTGTCATGAAAAGCAGCTTGCATCTCAGATTCATCTTCATAGTCCGTCCCTTCTCAGGCTCTGGCCCTCCTGGATTGTCCCTCTGAGCACACTTGAAAGCAAATGATTGCTGTACTCTTACCTTGAACACAAAAGTTCTGGGACCCAAGCCTTCATGTGTCTAGGAGAGTGTTTTAAACTGGATCAAGGCAGTCAGTGAAGCAGCAGCCCTTCTGGGCTCAGACATGCCTGCTTTGAAACACTTGAGCAGCTGTAAGCCTTCTTCATATGCCTTGACTACTGCACACTCCACACAACAATACACTGTCTCCTCCAGAGGCCTAAGGCTGCCCCAACCATCTCTGCTTTCAAAGTTACCATCCTAAGGGCCTCTTGGCTTCAAAGCCATTCAAGCTCCAAGACACTCTTTCCATTACACGGGCAGTAAGTGGGGCCTTGGTGTATGTCTGGCTCTCGTTTCACATCTACACAGAATATAATGAAGGCATAGAGAACAAACACAGTAAGGGCCCATGATGCTTCAGAGTGGACCATTGTGACTGGCTGGCTTGAATTTTCAGTTCACTCATTCAGAAGCAGATAGAGATTAAATTAAACCCCTGGCTACTACTTTGTAGCAAATGTACTTTGAAAACCCAAGTTCACGACTCCTAGAAAATTTGCTTCTAAGAGAAGTTTAGGGGTAAGAGGCTAATTCTTCATTGTTTGTACAACTGGTAAAAGGGATATTATTTCCATCATGAAGAAGTCTCATTGAGCCTAGACTCTTTGCCACTCCAATAGTGTCTAGAAATTTCATTTAATCACTCAGTAGATAGGAAGTGTGTGCAGCCCTGTCTTGGCTGCCTGCTGTGATCAAATGTGGCTTAGCACGACACTGACTCAGTTCTGGAAACCTCTTGTCGCCCACTTTCTTCCGACTTACAAGCATCCCCTCTCTCCAAGCAGCTCATTGTTGGACAATGGCTCCCATCTTCTCAAGAAAACTCCACTACCGTGAACTGACACCTTCGGACCATTTTAATAAGTTTACTTCATAGAATCCTTTGTGGAAACAAAACCTTTGTCATTCCTTGTTTTATCCTCAGAAACATTTCTTCTTTCTCACTGTGTGTAGATTTGATTGTGGCTTGAAACAGAAAAGGAAAAAGAAAACTAGCAAAGACTAAATAAAAAAGAGGGAATTGTGGAATTGTTGCAGTTTGGTCCCTGAAAAATAGAAGTGTGTGTGTGTGTGTGTGTGTGTGTGTGTGTGTACACTGGGGATAAACCAAGCTGGGCTTGTGAATGCTATGTAAACTATCCCACCACTACACTACCCTGCCCCTGCCTGAAATGGCATTTACTGAGTGAGTAGTTAGCATAAGCTTAGTGTTTTGTGTCCAGTGGATCATTTAATCTTCATCTCACACTTATAAGACAATTGAGTCTCCATTTTCAGATTCAGCAACTGGAGCTCAGGCTTCCCAGGAAATTTAGGTCAAGATACATTAGAAAAGTATGATGGTTAGGGACTCATCCCCCTCACACACCAGAGACTCACCTGGGGATGGCTAGCTCTTGTACATATGCAGGCAGACATACATGACTAAGGAACCTCCCCTTGTGATGTCAATGTAGCTCTGCCAAGGGGGCACCCAAGTGGGAAGCAGATGGAGTGAGGTTGAGCTGCCAGTCACATCCTCACACCCAGAGGACAAGCTGAAAAGTCATGGGACTTGTAATTGGGGGAAGTGCTATAGTGGTTGCCATAGACTGCAGGGGTGAGGGGCTGGTCAACACACTCTTGCCTTTCCCAAGCTGAGGGTAGTCTCCTAGGAAACCATCAGACCAATTGCACATTCAGCCTCTCCAGCCCAAGGTGAGGAAGAGCTGACTCTTCTCTTGGCTTTCTTGTTCTCAGGTAGAGCTAGTCAAATATGAGTTGTCTGTACTCGGAAGAGAATAGGTCACAAAGCTGGCCTTATTAGTTCCAACTTGCCTGGGTTTACATAAGAACATACTCTTATCTCTGCCTTTATTAGAGTATTTAGTACAATAAAATCAGCCCACTGGGAAGCACCAGTGTAGCCATTTTATAGCTGGTTGTCTGGAATTACAATTGGCATATTAAATATCAAGGCATTAGTATGTGATCCTGTTCATCAGTAAGATCCAAATGCATTGCTGACCTAATCCATCCTATTAACACAGGGGCTACATGAGCCCAAGTGACACACTTATACTTTGAAAAAAATACTGGGGTCTGGAAAGGTACCTCAACAGTGAAGTAGTTGGCTTGTTAGGACAAAGCTCTGGGTTCCATCCCCAGAAACCATGTTTAAAGAAAGAAAAGTAGAAGAGTGGACATGGTGGTGTGACCCTAGCCCTGGGAAGTCAGGGATAGGCACGTCTTTGGGGGCTCAAAGGCCAGGCAGGTGAAGCTACTTGTGAAGTTCCAGGACAGTGGAGACTTCATCTAAAAAACAAATTGGACAGCACCTAAGCACAACACCTAAGGTTGTCCTCTGACATTCACATACAGGATAAGTCCCCACCCACACCCTGGATCATGCATACACACATACATACACATGCATACAAAAACAAATGAATGCATAATGATAACCACAGGAAGTAAATGGCTTCTCTTGCCTTCTTCTGTGTCCCATAGTGTTGACCACTGGCTTGGATCTCCTTGACCTGAGTGAACCCATCTCTCAAACCCAAACCAAAGCCAAGAAATCTGAGTCCTCATCAAAGAGCTCATCCCTCAAGAAGAAAGCTGACGGCTCTGACCTCATCAGTGCAGATGCTGAGCAGAGAGCACAGGCTCTCCGAGGGCCGGAGACATCATCGTTAGACTTAGGTAAGGCAAGGGTTTGCAGCAGCTATGACTTAACCTTGTCTTGTTGGTTCTGATATGATGGGCAAGTTCACAGATGACTTTAAAACAGTGAACATATGAGCAGGAAAGATAAAGCTCTTTAGAGAAACTGGGAAGAGTATAGCATCTTTTGTGCTTAGATGAGTAGCCATGAGAGCTCGGCCTCATGAAACAAGTATTAATTCATTCAGTTATGTGTTCCTCCCAATGGACTGAGCTTGTGATGGGTGCCAGGCATCTCTCTGGGCCTGGGAGCTAAAGTTAGAGAAAAGTGTACATTTTACTTTCTAGGAATTCTCAGTTTAGCACAAGTGAGAAACAAGGGAGACAAATAAAAGCTGAGTGGGACTTGGGGACATTCAGACAAAACATTCCTAAGATAACGTCCAAGATGGTGATGACAGCCATCGAGACTCTTCACTGTCAGCTTGCAATATCCAGGAACAGCACCTCACCACTTACATGTTTTTCGTCGTCATTACAACTCCAAAATACATGAAAACCAGGCTTTAAAATTTAACTTGTCCAAGATCTCACAGCTAGTAACAGAATGAGCTAGAAATGTGGACCTGACCCTAGTTAACTTCAGAGCTCAAATTTTTATCTACATACTCCACATCTCCTTAAGAAAGGACAATTTGCTTCTCAGTCCATGCAACCAGACAAATCAAGTAAATGTACGTGTGTGTGTGTGTGTGTGTGTGTGTGTGTGTGTGTGTGTGTTCATATGCCTATGTGTGCATGTGCGTGCACGTGTGTGTGAAAAGCATCTATGTGTCAGGTAAATGCATATAGATTCATAAAACTATGAAGTCTTGAAGTTGATTTTACTTGATTGCTTCAACTGTAAAAGGAATTCAACTTATCTTAATAAATCTTAATAAGTCTTGTTTTTATTTAGCTGCATGTGGTTCATTTCAGTCTCGTGTGCCCTTAAGAAGGTAAATCATAGCCTTGGGTCTTGCACACATGGACTGAGTATAGTTTGCCTGAAATCTCGATCTTAATCAATCTCTTTTTTTTCTTTGCTTGGTCCTGGGCTTTCTCCTCCACTTTCTTCTTCCTTAGTAGATATTCAAACACAACTGGAAAAATGGGATGATGTCAAGTTTCACGGTGACCGAACAAGCAAGGGGCATCTCATGGCAGAGAGGAAATCATGCTCTTCTAGAACCGGATCCAAAGAGCTTCTGTGGTAAGATGTCCTGACACCAGTGAGCAGCACCATAAACCTGCTGTATGGTATTCTTGTCATGTCTGAAAATAACCAGTGAGCTCAGTTAATCCAGATACCTAAGGAATCTGGATTAAAATAGATGTCTAGATTAAAATAGAATAATAATCTTCTGTATGCCATCATTTTGACAAATCACTTTGACAAATTGTGAAAAAGAAAAGAAAGCTTAGTCATAAAGGATTTGAGGAAGAAGAGGTCCTGGTTTGATAATTTTAATAATTATGTAGCTAAGTATGCAACTAAGCTATTAATAAACAAATGTGTGTGTGTATATATGGGGGGTATTTATCTTATGTGTCATTGCAGCAGTGGTGGTCATGTTGCTGGTTGCACAGCTTTCTTGCTCTTTCAACTATCCATTGCCATTCACTATAGTAATTACAGATGAATCATGGACACGCAGGAACGAATGTGGCCATTTGACTCTTACCAGGTATATTTCTGGTAGAATACTTAGTTACTCTCCTGTTGCTAATCTGATGTGGACAATTCCTGGACTGAAGGTTCCCTTTCCCCAGGTGACTCTAGTTTGTATCAAATTAAGAAAAAGTAAACAGGACACCATGTTTTTAAAGATTTGAATAAGGTAGCCTCCTGTTTCTGTCCCTCCCCTTTGCCCTCATACAAATCCCATATTGTGACAATCCAGACCCATAGACCTTTTGAACTGACTCCAACAAGAACAGAACACTTTTTTCAAAATATTAAATTTCCTATATAGGAAAAAAAGTGTCACATTCATTTCCTCTTTGCCCATAAATCAACTGGTTTCTAAATTACAAAGAAAAAAGTTATAGCTATCAGGTTGTTTAGATTCTGGAAGTGGCAATTACAGAGGAGGAAACTTACAGAAATTTGTTTCTGGTTCCTGGCTGGGCTCCTGGCTGGGCTTGTTCTCAGTGTGCATGAGTGTCCTCCATGTCTCCTTGCAGGTCCTCAGAACATAGATCTCAGCCAGAGCTGAGTACCGGGAAAAGTGCCCTCAACTCCGAGTCGGCTTCCGAGTTGGAACTTGTGGCTCCAGCACAGGTAATGAAAGTGAATCTCAGGAAACCTGCCTACTCTAGTAAGAACTGCACCGTAAATATTTTACTTGAATTTTGCACAGAAAGTTTAAAGTGTTTTTCCAAACTTTGCATTGCAATATGTGTTCTCACCCCATAGCTGTCTCGGTGCTTAGAATAACTGATTGTATACACTTCCATGTATTTGGCTGGGAAATGTGTTAATGAATTCACTGTGTTCTTAGCACATTTTCCCTGTGCTGCCATTGACTGTCCCATTTATTTGGCAATACAAAAATCTGTTCTAGTCCAGTATTAGCTCTACTTATGTAAAAGAACACAAAGAAGAGGAAACAACATGCTAAGTGTTCATTCACATCTTTGCCCTGAGGAGTAAGAGAATATACCCAGGATTCTGCCACATTAAAATAAATTGTATACCAAGGATTGTATTATTCCAGCACCAGCAGTAATGACAGCCATAATGAGAGCTACCACTGAGAGTGACCAGGAGGGAGAGCCATAGAGACTTACTGGGTGCTTTTCCTGTGTTATACCTAAACACGCGGTAATCCTGTGTATTTGTAGAAATTTTAATTCCAATTCATTGTTTCTACCCCACCTTTGACCTAAATTTAGTTTCCAGATAAAAGACACTCCAACTTTTATTATTTACAATATGCCCTAAACAGCACAAGAGCTGGGCAGATTTTCTACCCTTTATTCTGTTAGAATCTGCTTTTCTGTCAATAATCCCAAGTTATTACTTACTATGCTTCATCTGGGCTGTTCTTAACTCCAATTGGCTAGCCCTCAGGGCCATGTTTTCTTAACTCTTCTAACCCATGGTGGATACTTCTTCTCCTCCTTCTCCTTCTCCTTCTCCTTCTCCTTCTCCTTCTCCTCCTCCTCTTTCTTCTCTCCCTCCTCCTCTTCCTCCTCCTCCTTCTTCTTTCTCCTCCTCCTTCTCTTCCCCCTCCTCCTCCTCCTCCTTTTTTTCCTCCTCCTCCTCACTTTCTTCTCTCCTCATGGTTCTCCTACTACCCCCAAATGAGGAACCCTAAACCCTGCCATGTCTATCTGCCTAGCTATTGGCTATCCACATCTTTATTCACCAATCAAAAATAACTTGTGGGCAAGGTTACACTGTGTCACTTGGGTCTACATTTGGACTCTCTCTTTTCTGGGGCAACCAGATCTTGGGGGCCTGTACTTAGCATTACAATACACAGCAATAGACCAAACCTCAACACATGTGCATTACTGTAAACTTCATTGTAAAGATATTTCTCACAGGAGCCTGTGAGACCCAGTAAACTCAACCATCTCTTGCTGGGGTACCATAGCAAAAAGAAGTAGAATGTGAATCCTGTCTGTCCACACTGCTTGGTCCTGGGCTTCACTATCAATATTTACCCCTCTCACAGTGCTGAAATGGCAATCTCTAACTTTCTGTCCCTGGGACATGTTTTAAGGCCTTGCCCTTCAATCACAAAAATCTCTTAAGAACTATGTGTGCATATTCCTGTCTTCTACAATCCAACAGCACTGAGACTAAATATGGAAAGAAATAAGTAAAAGAAATATTCTGCCTCAGCACATGTTGTGAGCCACAGGAGATATAGAGATGGGAAGTGAGCTAGGGGAATGATTGGGGCTGTATATGTTGGAAATGTTGGTGTCTTAGTAGGGTATTACTGCTATGAACAGACACCATGACCAAGGCAACTCTTTTAAGGACAACATTTAATTAGTGCTATCCTACTGGTTTAGAGGTTCCATCCATTATCATCAAGGCAGCGTTTAGGCAGGCCTGGTGTAGAAAATGCTGAGCATTGTACATCTTGTTCTGAAGGCAAACAGGAGAAGACTAACTTCCAGGCAGCTAGGATGAGGGTCTTAAAGCCCATGCCCAGAGTGGCACACTTCCTCCAAATAGTGCCACACCCTAAGGCAGGCATATTCAAAGCACCACAGTTGGTATCAGAACTTTTAAAAGCACACTAGAATCCATGCAGCCTGCCATTGCTCCTAGTGTCTAATTCCAAGTTGGGACAGAAAACAGACAGATGTGGAATGAAAGCAAGAAGAGAGTTCTGGGGAGATGGCTCATAGGAACGCTTGTTTTGTAAGCATGAGAAGCCAAGTTCCATGTGAAATAGTGGGCATGCTGGGACAGGCTCAGCAATCCTTGCATAGAGGAGGTGGAAGCAGGAGAATCCTTGGTTGGTAAACCTTGCCTAGTTGACAAGTAGCAGACCAAATGAGAGACCTTGTCTCAGAGACCAAGGTGGAGGGGGCATGAGGCATAATGAAAGCAAGAAACTTGACAGTGACCTCTAGCCTGTATGTACTGTTGGACACACTACTCATTATGGCATGGCCTCTTCGTGTAGACACAGTAGAATTGTAACAAATATAGAACAAAATTTCATCTAAAGACTAATTCACAAATCATTCAGATAAGCCATGAGGAGCACTGACCCAGCAGGAAGAACACACAATGCTCTTGCAGAGGACCTAAGTTTGGTTCCAGCACCCATGTTGAACAGCTCATGACAGCCTGTAAGAGGGATTTGACTCCCTCTTCTGGCCCCACAGCCACCCCCACAGTTAGTATTATTGTTGACTATAAGAGTTTCTAATATAAACTTGAGTTGATCCTGACAAAAGGCAGAGCAAGGCAAGCTCCTCATGGCCCAGGAATTGGTGAAATGGAAAGATGTTTGTGGACCCACAACTAGAAAGTGGCAGAGAGAAGGACCTAGAGAGCCAATGGCAACTGGGCTCTTGGAACTTCATAAGCCACCAGCAGTCCCCCTACATATTCATCACCCTCGGGAGCAAGGACATGACTGTTCCCAGACCACAGCTGGACATCCAGTCCACTCACTTTCTGAACACATCTCATTTTAACAAATTGCAACTGTAGTGTGAAAAAAAGAATTTTTAGTGCTCACTTTAAATGTATCTTCTTAAGAGAAAAATGACAGCAGCCATTAGAAAAACAGTGTCCATAAGAGCATGAGCAAGCTCCACTCAGCTCAAGTAATTGGTGCTGTTTCATGTTTCATCCGCTGCCATCTCTAGAACAGTGAGACACAGGGATGAAGCATTTATTTGTTTTGAAGCAGGGAGAAACTTGGCACAGGTGGGCCATTCTACAACAAGCTGGGCCAGAGGAACAGCTGGGGCCCACAGTTGCCATAGAAACCCACAATGCATTTATCTTATTATCCCAATGACTACTAGTCTCCTGCTGGTCTGTTAATTCCATCCCACCACACTGTCCTGCTTACCCTATCCAAACATAATATACTTGGAAAATTGTTTTTGAGCTTCATCATGTTGTCTTCCAAAATACCCCTTCCAATTCACCGGTGAGAGCTCTCTGCCAAGGTGACTCTCAAGAGAGTCCTCTGAGATGCTGAACTATCTGTAAGAGGTTACCTCTTCCATTACTTTTTGAAACATTGTATGTTTACTTATCAAAACTTGCCTTTAAAAAGTCATACTCTCCTGGATTTCATTCCAATCCATAGCTATGTAAGAAAATGTTCATGAAATGCAGGCTTAATGTTGTACCCAAAACACAGAGTCTCTGAAACTATCCAGGAAGAAAACAGACAGATGTGTTATGAAAGCAAGAAGAGAGATCTGGGGAGATGGCTCATAGGAACACTTGTTTTATAAGCATGAGAAGCCGAGTTCCATGTGAAATAGTGGGCATGCTGGCACAGGCTAGCAATCCTTGCATATGGAAGCAGGAGAATCCCTGGTTGGTCAACCTTGCCTAGTTGACAAGTAGCAGACCAAATGAGAGACCTTGTCTCAGAGACCAAGGTGGAGGGGGCATGAGGCATTAATGAAAGCAAGAAACTTGACAGTGACCTCTAGCCTGCACACACACAGAAAGATGTATGTACTGTTAGACACACTACTCATCAAGGCATGACCTCTTCATGTAGACACAGTAGAATTGTAACAAATATAGAACAAAATTTCATCTAAAGACTAGTTCACAAATCATTCAGACAAGCCATTCTGACTCACCAGAGCCTGCCCCACACTCACTCAGATGGCTCACAGGAAACCAGGAAAATGGTTTCCTCTCCCTCGAGCCAGTGTAAATTATCCTAGGCAGTGACTCAACAGATAGGGAGCTATCTACAAACCTCATTTTAAAGTCATTTTTCAGAATCACAAAGAAAATGGGAACAGATAATATGAAAACTTTACATTTTTTCATTTTCTTTTCAAGATGGGGAGAAGAGAAAGTTTGGTGTACTATCAAATGGTGCATTGAACACAAAACTCAGAGAAGAGAAGGATTGCAGTGAATTATGTAATCACTGTGCACTTAAGGACAAGGGCTCTTGACACTTAACCCAAACTATATAATTGTCATTCTATGAACTGAACTGTTTAAAGACACCATACAATCTGGAAAAAAATATTTTAAAAAAAAGTTTGACGAGCTGAAGAAAATGCAAAAAGAAAGGGTGCAAAATTCAGTTTTCCCATCTGGGTAATGTGTCACTGGCTGAGGCAAAGGGAGAGAATATAGCTTCTTCTGCAGACGTCATGATCCAAACATCTCCTTCCAAGTTTGCACCCTGGAAGCTCCAAGACCAAGACAGGCTCAGAATCTCAAACATGAGCAGGTGCTCCAGATGCAGACCATAGTTATACAACTCACAGTGACCCACAATTCATCACTACCCTTCAGTGTTTCTCATGTGCTATGTGAAATGGCCACTGTAACCTTAGGTTTGTATATTATTTCTTCTTTACATTAACAAACAAAGGCTGTTTCTTCTAAGAGTTGCACATCTAACTCCATTAAAATCCATTAAAATCTGTGAAGTCCTTGTTCGTAACCACAGAGGATCCCCTGGTATCAGCCACCCTGTGTTGTTCACCTGAGAGAACTCATAAGGCATTGGTACTCTTATTGCAAAGCCCAATTATTACTTAATTCTGTTGAATGAAGATGAGTTGGGCAATGTTCAAGAATGTCTGCTACTCTCCCATAGAAACTTCATAAAACAATTAGAATTTTTATACAATTTATTCTGTATATAATTTACTCTCTTCCTGTATTTATCGTAGATCTTTACTTTTAGAAAAACTGCTAGCATCCATGTCATTTCACTAAATATGCTTGGGAATCTACTGTCCTTTCAGGCATAAGTGAGGCAGTAAGCAACACACAAAGGTTAGGTTCCAAGATACATTTAGAGGAATCCAAGTTGGCATACCACAGACTCTGCACACCTGTCTTATTGAAGGACTACTCACTATAGCCAAGTTACAGAATCACCTGGATATCCATCAGCAAACAAGTAAGGAAAATGTGATACATAAACCACCAAGGAAAGTGACATTCTGGCATCTGCAGGAAAATCAAAAGAACTGGAGCCATTGTGTTAAGTGAAATAAGCCAGACTCAGAAAGACACTCATATTTTCTTCTCTCATGTGCAGAAGCTAAACTAAATCTAGAATAAAGGTTTGAAAGAAGAAGGGGAACTCTTAGGGGAAAGAACTGAGTGTAGTGGTGTGTGGCAGGTGAAAACAGCACCAAGGAGTTGGAGAGTGAACAAAATCAAATGGTGTAGGTGCTGGAGAGATGGCTCTGCAGCAGCAAGTGTGCAGTGCTCTCGAAGAAGATGGAAGCTTGGTTCCCAACACCCATGCTGAGAAGCTCACACCCACCTGCAACTCCAGCTGTAAGCCTCTGGGCACCATGTTACCTGGATTCACACACATACAGTCACAAACACACACACACACACACACACACACACACTCCACTTATAACTAAAATAAATATATTTAAAATTTACACAATACACACATATAAATGAGAATGTCATGAAAAAGCCCACTCTTTCATACAATGAATATACACTGATAAAATAGGAGTGTACTCAAAGAAGTATTAGGCCTCTATGTCTCAGGAAAATAATCCAACCCAATGCTCGCCATTCGGCCCATCAGGATTGTATGTAATCTCTTTCCTCTCCATGTCATGTACAATGAGCTGTCAACAGGGTGGAAAGGAAGAAAGCTGGAAGAGAAGAGAAGAGAAGAGAAGAGAAGAGAAGAGAAGAGAAGGAAGCAAAGATGCCAGAGAAGAATGAGGAAGTAAAAGAAAGAAACAAAAACATTTTCAACATAAGAAATCAGCACAGCAGGAAATTCTCAGCAAGTTCTTGTCACATGAATAAATAAGAAACCCTAACAAGAGGGGGACACAGATTTAACAACAAAGAGGATCTTGTGAACAATTAAAACGGAACCATGCATACTTTCCTTCTGGATCATTTTTAAGTGGTTTCAGTAGTAGTTTCTCAGTGTGTCTAAGAATATGCTAGCCACCTCTTTTCAAAATCAGCCTTTTTCTGATGTTCGGCTCAGGTTTTCATAGCACAAGGGATACAGTGGCCATGTGCTACCTACCACACCCTAAGGAAAGGAATTTTCCTTTGCACAGGATGGATAGCTTTTGTATGTGCACCCCACATGACAAATGTCT
>NW_022196899.1:26635529-26681527 GCF_008632895.1 Mastomys coucha | reverse complement strand
AAAAAAAAAGGTCCTTGATCATTGCAGTGAGACTTGTATTTAAACAGTCTCGGAGTCCAAGTTGTCTGCATCAGCTACCACAGGAATGTACAGTAAACACAAAACATTTAATGAAAGTGTTAACCAAGTGGTAACAAGTCAGGATTGGCAGAACACTTGCTATGTAGTATGTATTAGTATTTATGTGAATAATACTACTCAATAATTCTTACAGGGACTATATAAGTTAATATAGACTCTGAAAAGGAGACTCTGGAAATTCAATGCTTTGCTCAAGATGTCTGGGTGGCAATAAACTAGGAATTGGCCTTAAGCAGCCTGACTTCAGAGACTGCCTTAACAATCAGGTCACAAAGCACCCAAGGTCAAGCAGCCATTGTATTGTTCTTTTTCTAAAGTGAGCACACTTACTTTTCATCTTTATTTTAACAGTGTTCTAATTTTATTTCTGCTGCTGTGATAAAATACCCCACAACAAGCAACTTCATGGGAAAAGATTCATTTGACTTACAATTCCTAGTTTTGGTCCACCCTTAAGGGAAGTGGTACATCTAGTCACCGTGTATCCACAGACCCAGATCAGAAGGGATGGAATGAATGCATCCTGCCTTTTCTGCAGGCTTACAGGCAGCTAGCTTTCTCCTCTCGTGTTCTTCTGGGACTCCTACTTAGGCAATGAATAATGTTGTTGTAATTGGCTTGGTCTTTCTATGTCATTTAACATAATCAAAATAAATCCCCCAGAGACAAGCCCACAGGCCAACATGATATAGATAATCCCTTAGTAAGACTTTCCTTCCAACGTGTCTTGGTTGGATTTTTTTTTCAACTTGACATTAGCTAGAATTATCTGTGAAACTTCAGTTGAGGAAATCCTTGATCATATTGCCTATAGGCAAATCTGTAGGGCAATTTCTTCACTGTTGACTGACATGAGAGCGAGCATCCCACTGTGAACTGTGGCACCCTTGGGCAGGAGGTTTTAACTTGTCTAAGAAAGCAAGCTGAGTGAGCACGGGAGAGCAAGCCAGTAAGCAGCATTCCTCCTTGGCTTCTGCTTCGGCTCCTGCTTCCACATCCCTGCTTTGAGTTCTTGACCTGACTTCCATCAATAACAGGAGTGTAATCCAGGAAGTTTAGTATGAAATAGTTGCTTTCCTCCTCAAGTTATTTTTGGTCATGGTATTTTATAACACAGAAAGAGAAGAGTAGCTAAGACAACCGCTGATTCCAAGTCGTGACAAGTTGACAGTAAATGCCATGCATATGTAAGTACATGCTTAGGAACTTCAGGCTTATCCCCTTATGCATGATACATGTGCAGATCTGGGATCTCCCTTTGAGGTACCGAGCCAGCATCTCAGCAGTACCTGAGGATTTGTGGAGATGCAGATATGAAGCTCCTTATCAGACTTATTGAATCAGAGACCCTGGGGGAGGGGCTGTCACATGAATTTTAATTATTTTAAAGACTCTGTGGGTATTTCAGTGCTCACTCATGTTTGAGGATGACTGTTATATGAGCTAGAATTTTAAGATGGCTGCCACTCAAACTGACAGGTGTAATTGTTCTGTTTACCAGGCCTTGTATCAAAGTGCCAAACAATATAAACAACCTACAAGCACTGCTATATTTTTCCAAGTCACAGGCTTTTCCTATGATAAAATTAGATATGTTTGATGTCTGGGTTTCAAGGATGACTGATTTATCAACTATATGTGCTCAGTTCTGTCTGTTCCTTTTTTTTAAATTTTATGTGTACAAGTGTTTTGCCTGTGTATATGTTTGGTGTCACCTGTTTGCCTAGTGCCAGGGAATGTCAGAAGAGGGCAGCAGATGCCCTGGATCTGGAGTTACAGGTCATTATGAACTATCAGGTTTGTACTGGAAATTGAACTCAGGTCTTCTTTTAAAAAACAAGTACTCCTAGCCACTGAGCCTTCTCTCAGGCACCTATGCTCAGTTCTTAACCAGTGTGTTTCAGCACGGCACTAAAGAATGGAAAAGTATCAAAATTTTCAACTACATATCAACTGCTATTTATATTCCATAACATTTAACTTCTGCTTCCTTGAGCCAAAAACATTAAAAATGGTAAGTTAGATAACACTTATCTTAGTAATAACTTAAAGCCTTTCAAATGGTGTGACAAATAGAGTATCCCTAAATAGTAATTGTACCATCAGAATAAAATGTCATTTGCACAGTAAGACTCTATCTGTGCTTGCTGTGTTAAGTGGGAAAGAGGAGCTGACCTGGAAGCCTGGAATCCTGATATGCAGTGCCCTTTGGAGCTTGTGATTCATATCACAGCTGGATTCTGAAACATTAATGAAGAGGGAGGCCAGGGACGATAATAGAATCCTGTTAGGTCAAACTTCCCAGCAAAACAGGTTCTGTTTCACCAGTGCAAAGCGCCTGCTGATAAAACACTGTCTCAGACAACAGTCTTAGTGCTTCCTTTGTTGCTAAAGCCAATTCTGGGCCATTCATGACACATAATGTACCCTTGTACCAAATACCAAATGTATCTCTTTATTATTATGTCTTATTTGACAAACAAAAGTTTATGTTTATCACTTATAATATAACGTTTTGAAATATGTATGCACAGCAAGTTGGCTCAGTCTGATTCCTGTATTCATATGCATTCACATCCTTGGGGTTTTTCCAGAAAGAAACCTAAAATTACTGCAGTACATCTCAAGGACACAATACGTTTTTAACAATGGGCATCAAGTTCTACCTTAGATTCCTGGATAATAAAGTTTTGTAACCTTTAACCAACAGGGTACCAACCACTTCCCCCAGCCCCAGTCGTGGCTGCCACCATCCTCCATCCTTCTGAGAGGTCAGCTGGTGTAGACAGCACACCTTAGTTTGAATCTGATTCCTGACATTCTGTGCTAGTTTATTAGACTTCCTATAATGTCCTCCATTTCCTGCAAGTCACAAACGGCACTTCCTTCTTCTTGAAAACTTCTGTGTTCCACAGTGCATGCATGTTAAGTCACCAGCTGATAGCCTCTCTCACTCCTTCTCCTGTGTACCTGATGCCACACTGACATATAGTGAGTGCAAAGGCATGTTGGCATAATGGTCTCCTTTCCTTGGCATTATCTGATAGGGTTAGTTTTGATTTTCTGAGGGTGCTCTGTACTGTTTTCACAATAACATAAATCTACATTCCCACTGATACTGTGTAAGGGTCTACTTTTCTCTCCATCTTCTTTAACATTCTTTTAGTCTTCCTGGCAACAGCCTAACCCATGTGAGGCGATGTGGTTTTCATTTTCATTTTTTTCTGCTTGGTTGAGGAGACTACTTTTCATAAGCCTGTTGGTAATCTTTTGTTTGTTCTTCCAAGAAATATCTCCCCATGGTCTTTAGCTTATTTCAATAGAACTAGTCACTCCTTGGCATTCCTTATGTATCCAAAGCTGGTCATCTGAGAAGAGGGATCCTCAACTGAGGAATTGCCTTCATCTGATTGGCTTGTAGGCAAGCACATGGAGCATTGTCTAGATTGATGGTTGATGTGGAGGATCCCACCCACTGTGGATGGTGCCATCCTTGGCAGGTGGTTCTGGGTTATATGAGAAAGCAAACTATATGCTCCAGAAAGGAGTGTTCCCCATGGCCTCAATTCCAGTTCCCACCTCCAGGTTCTTGCTTTGAGTTCTTGTCCTGGCTTCCCTTGATGGTGAACTCTAAACTGTAAAATGTAATTAACCCTTCCCACCCCAAATTGCTTTTGGCCAATGTTTTATCACAGCAACCAAAAGGAAACTAGGACATGGTCTTTTCTCATACAGTACACTTTAGTGTTTTAAAAATATTTACATGTAGATTACTATTGGATTTTAAGTAGTTGCCTTGAATCTAGACTTGTGTGATGTAGATATTTTAACAATTGTTATTCTTCCAATTGAGCCTTCAACTTACTTGCCAGTATATAAATAAATAAGTTTGGGAAGGAAGCCCTATTGCTCATTTCTTTCATGCATCTGCATTTTAATATTTGTTTTGATAAGTCGTCCATGGAGGGACCAGCAGAAAGATGAGAGACTTTGCTTCAGAAGCAAGACAGTCAGTCCTGAGCAGATCAGAGCCCCAACCACAGCTTAAGAAATAAACGCCAGACAATTCGCCAAGTTACACATAAGACTACTTAGCAGCCTGTGTCCTTCAGAGTTAGCTTCTTTTCATGAGCAACAGAGTCCCAGCCACCTAGTGTCTATCACCTGTGTTTTTATATTTTGAAATCACATTTGTTCATTCATTTCTAATTATGTGTAGTGTGCTTGTCTGCATGCCTGTATGTGCACACATGAGTACAGGTGGCTACAGATGCCAGAGGTACGGATTCCCCCTGGAGTAAGTCTTCCAGGCTATTCTGAGCTGCCTGATGGGGGATGCTGGGAATCGAGCTCAAGTTTTCTGTAAGAACAGTGTGCTCTCTTAACTTCTGAGCTATCTTTCTGGCATCTGTATTTGTATATTCTTACTAATAAAATATGTTGTGCCCCAAGAGTGTCATATGAAAGTAAGAGTGAATAAAGTCGCCAAAAAAGATAAATTATCATAGCCCTAGAACCCTTGACTGCCACATGCACAAGAAAGACAGGGCTAGACAGGTGATCTACAGAGAAGGGAACTTACCTGGGATGTCTTGAAAAGCCCAGATTGCAATGACAGGCACCTTGTAAAAGCCAAACAGAAAGGGGACAGACTAAGAGAGAAGAGGCAACCTGGTGTGCGTTGACCACAGCTCACCTGGAGCCCCTACTTACTGGAAGGGGCATGAAGCAGACCTTGATCCCACACCAGAGGCTGTGGAAAGACCAAGCATGTCACTGCTATGACTATGAACTTCTAGCCTCCAGGACATTGAAAGTCTAGATTCCTTCTGTGTTAAAACATTCAGTTTGTGAAAATACATGTTGTGGCTGTACTAGAAAACTTAATACAGGGCCAAGCAGACAGACATGGTAGAAATTCCAGCTTGCCTTTCATAAGAAGTAATGGATTTCTTCTCAATGCTTCCTAGAAAGTAGTTAGGAAGCTGTCCTCTCCAATGGTGTCCACTAGAGGACTAACTAGAGGACAACATTTGAAACTGGAGCTCCAAAATGGCTTGTAGACTGCTGCACAAGAGCTCATATGGAGACATATACACATTTGACACCAGCCTAGACTAGATGACATCATGCCTTGAAAGTCCTTTGAAAATCCTTCTCAAGGCACTAGGGAGATGGCTCAGTGCTTGCTGACATCAGTCTCCAGCACTTGTGTTGAAAGTCAGGCATGGCTGTGTGCACTTGTAACCCCAGCACCAGGGACAAGAAGACAGGAGAAGGGCAGTGGTGGCGCACACCTTTAATCCCAGCACTTGAGAGGTAGAGACAGGCAGATTTCTGAGTTCGAGGTCAGCCTGGTCTACAGAGTGAGTTCCAGGAGAGCCAGGGCTACACAGAGAAACCCTGTCTCAAAATAAAAAAAAAAAAAAAAAAGACAGGAGCATCCTTGGAGATCACTGGCCAGAAAGAGTGGGCTAATAAGAGAGCTCCAGATCCCAGTAAGAGATCCTGTCCCAAACAATAAAATGGATGCCTAAGGACCAGCACCACAGGTTGATCTATGTCCTCCCCACACATATGCACACACATGTACACAAACACACACTCCCATGGGTGTGCACATACACAGTCAATCCTTTGGGACTCTAGGGAAGCAATGTGAGAAAATGAAAACTACTTCTATTTCTGTGTCATGTGATGCCAATAATATATCACCTGTTTGGTTTATTTCAGGCTCGGCTGACCAAAGAGCATCGCTGGGGGAGCGCTCTGCTCTCCAGGAACCATTCCTTAGAAGAGGAGTTTGAAAGGGCAAAAGCGGCAGTAGAGGTACCACTTAAAACAAAATTCTCTGTTTGAAGTGTCTGAGAGTGACATCCAAAAACCCCAAACTACAGAGAGATGCACATAAAATGGAACTGCAGGCAGGAGGGAAAACATGAAGATCATTGTTCAGAGGACAGTTTGGCCAGAGAGCCTTTGATTCCCAACGAGGGTGGCAGGAAGTGTCTGCTCTTCTACTGGTCCTGTGATTGGCTGACCATGTGAGTCTGAGGCCTGGACCAGCAGGCACCCAGAGAGCATGTATACCCATGTATTTGTCCAGTGGATAAGCCATCTCAACTGGCACCATTCCTTTTTAGTACTATGTGTCCACATATTTTTTTTTTAATACATCGTTTGAACACTAATGTCTAATTAGTTAGTCCTCTAATGGAAAGAGGTGGGAGAGAGAAGGAATGCCAAAGGAAAGAAGAAACAGATGAAAAGCAGTTCTTGCAGGTTCTTTCATCCATTCCCCTCCTGTAAGGACTGTCAGGGTGGCTCACAGATTCACAGTGCCCATCAAAGCTTCCTTAGACTGCTCTTTGAGAATGGAGCTCCTTCACAGACTCAAGCATGATCCTGTTAGTACTTCTGTTGCCATTAGTGATTTCAATCTTGAAAACTACAGGTGTTCTCAGACGATGCCTCACTTATGCAGCCATCTCCTGCCTAGAATTCAGATGAAATGATTATATTAGGGGTGGTCTTCCAGGAACTCTATACTCAGGGTGTGGGAAAATCCTATTTGCAATTTAATGTTCCCAGGGTCTGTTCTGGGAAATCATCTCAACCATGATTCACAGCATTCAGAAACCCAGTAAGAGCACACTTTTATCTCCCCACGCCGAAACTGTTCAAATTCCCTCTTTAATTTTCAACTTCTCTAATTTAAAGAAAAAGAAAAAAATTAATGAATATTTTAGTGTTCTGACTAGGAGCCCCTGATGTAGTTACTCGAGACTAGCTGAGTTCAATCAGATCTCACAAAGGCATGGAGCCTGTAGCTTAAATGATCTTAAATGTAAGTTTTTCAGTTTTAAGAGCTAATTTAAATATATCTACTGAGCCCCTACTGTGTGTAACACACAGCAGTAGCTCTCAGACTGCTGTTCAAATGCATAGAATCTTGGGTCAGAAAAGACATTAGCATTTGATCCCATTTATAATAAGAAAGATAATGAATTTAAACCCAAAAGAGTTCATGGTGGAACTGACTGACAATGAAAATGTACTAGGCACATGTGCATATACTCAGACTAAATCTGAGTTGGGGTCACAATCTCCTAGGAGAGAGGTATCCTAGGAGGCAACCTTTTTTAAAAAAAAACTCTTGATAAATTACTCCTGTTTCTACCTGAACATATATAATTAGGGGCAACCTCCCTCTTTTCAAGAAAACCCATTTCCACCTTGAAAGCTACTAATTATCAACAGGCTCTTTCTTATGCTAAAAATAGCACATGAAGAAAATTTCCATTTTGTCTGCTGCTGACCTTCCTCACTTACATCCATCCCTCAACAATACCCACATCACCCCAGGAAGCTGTGTCTTCCACCTCCCTGTCTCTCCTGGGGCCTGTTATCCCAATGCTTCCCTAACCAGTCTAGGCCTTGGTATCCACACCTCTGTGGTTCTTCCCAGCCTCAGATCATAGTCTGAAAGTTATTTTAGTCGATATTGGCTGAGCATACATTACTGGCTTCCTATAAGTACTGGCTGCTAAACTAAGGATTAAAGACAAAAGACTAGCCTTAAACAACCACTAACAAGAGCAAAGAGCAGAGACCAAGCGTTCACAGTAGTTATGCTTTGATGGCTTTATTTGAGGGTAAAATATTTTATTCTATTGTCTTATCTGCATTTTTCTCTAGTCTGTCATATTGCTAATCAGGGGAATCTTACAGTGAGATGTGAGATTCTTTTTTTCAAGATTTATTTATTTATTTATTTATTTATTTATTTATTTATTTATTATATGTAAGTACACTTTAGCTGTCATCAGACACACCAGAAGAGGGCATCAGATCTCATTACGGATGGTTGTGAGATACCATGTGGTTGCTGGGAATTGAACTCAGGACTTCTGGAAGAGCAGTCAGTACTCTTAACTGCTGAGCCATCTCTCCAGCTCCCGAGAGTCTTAATTACATCTTTATTTAGTATTTATGTACACATGTGCATATGTGAAGGTCAGAAGACAGCTTGCAGAAGTTGTTCATTTCTCTCCATCATGTAGGTTCCCAGGATTGAACTCAGGTCATCAGGTTTGGTGGCAAGTGCCTTTTCCCACTGAGCCATCTCACTGGCCCCAGAATGTAAGATTCTTTAAAGAAATTGAAGATATCAGTTGGTAGAATGCCTGATTTAGATTCAGGAGGCCCTGAATTCTATGCCCAGTGCTGTACAAACCAAATGTGATGATACATGCTCATAATTACTGCACTCAGGAGGTAGAGATTCAGGAACTCAAGATCACCTTCAACTACATAGCACACCAGAGATTACATGAGACCCAGTCTCAAGAGAAAAGGACTACTTGTGGGAGAGGCTAGAGAGAGTAATGAAAGATTTGAATATGGTCACATACATGGGTCTGAAATTGTCAAAAATAAAAGGTACAGAAAAAGAAAAACTGGCACTGCTGACCATTTCTTGAGTGGCATTTCTAAGTACCAGTAAGATCCAGATAAAGGTGGCTAGAAAATGTGGTTCAGTGGATAAATACATGTGCTGTCATTGCAGAGGACTCAAGTGCAGTTCCCAGCACCTGCATCAAATAGCTCACCACTGCCTGTAAGTCCAGCTCCAGGGAGGTCCCCTGGCATCATAAGCACCTGCCCTTGGTTACATAACTCCCTCTCAGACATACATGCATATACATAATGAAACAATAAAATAAGCCTGGTACCTTTCCACCTGGCCCCCCTCCATCTGGTCCCCCTCCACCTGGTCCCTCTCCACCTGGTCCCTCTCCACCTTCTGCCCTTCAGTTCTGTCCCTAAGCTCTAACACACCAAGTTCATCATCCATACTTATACTTTCTATTTCCTCTGCGAGCATTCTTCTTCCAAGTTCTTATGCAGTGGGGCCCTTCTTGTCACTCACACTGTAGCTGGAGTGGCTGCCCCTGACATGGACCCCATTAACTGTTACATCCACAGGATTTTCCTCTTTTGATCACCATTCAGTCTGCCTTTGTACATTTTTGTCTGCTATACATCTTTTCGCTCAATGTGTGGCTTCGATAAGAGAAGAAACTTTGTCTTCTTTTGTCTATGTGAAATATAAATATGCCTCATGCTTCTTTGTTGACTTGTATTCATACCTATGGCAGTCAGTTTTCATGGTCAACTAAATACAACCTGGAGGCACCTAGGAAGAGGGAACCTCAATTGAAAACTTGTCCACATCAGATTGGCCTATGGTAATGTCTATCATGAGAGGGCCTAGCCCACTGAGAGAAGTGCCCTCCCTATGCAACTGAATCTGTGTAGTATAAGGCCGGATGTGAGCCAGAGAGCAAACCAGCAATCATCCCTACTCCTCAGTCTCTGCATCAAGTTCCTACCAGATTCCTCCCTTGACTTCCCTCGATGATGGACTAGGCTCTAGATGATGATTAACTTAGTAACATAAGATGAGAGAAAACCTCCCAAGTTGCTTTAGTCATTTTGTGTATTACAGCAACAGAAAGTAAGCTAGAACATGGTATCCCAATTTCTTCTAGAAAAATTCTTGGTCCTTAGCATATGCTAAGTGGATGGCAGTTTGGGTGTTGATCTCCACATGGGTAATACTTCATTCTGTCTCTTTTCTGTTGTATATAGCATGTCATATATCCTTATATTTTAAAAGTAGCATCATTTTGACAGATTCTTACGTGACACATGGCAATGTAAATAACATGATGAATTGTGATTGTCTCCACCTCAATATAGGTAACATACTTAACTAACCAGGACTTTTCAACCACCAGAAAGTAACACTGGCATATTTGATACTCATGTTGTATACAGTCACTTTTATTTGTACTAAGACTTAAAAGCCTGTTGTTTAGCTCATTTTTAAGACAAAAACACACCTGAACACAGACATACATTTATTGCATATGTAAATGACCTAGAAGCCTGTTAATATTCAAAGACTGACATTGTTTGAGGTCACCTTGAACTATTCCTTCTGGAAGTGCTCCTTATGGGAGAGATGGTTTTCCTCCATCTTTTGCATCCTATTGAAGAAAAAAGACAGTTCCAAATTTACTTCTATCCAAAGCATCACAATTTCCAAACAAACAGCTGGTATTTTTTCTTCTGGACTTTAAAAAACTGAGCATTTCCCCCTTGTGAAAGGAAGAGGCATGCCATGCTTCTTTCTGGATTTATTCACAGACAACTTCATAACTGCTTTCAGCTGCAGTCGGTACTTAGGACAGATGCACAGAGAAGCACAGGAGGAGGTCGAGAAGGTTCCCCTGGGGCTCTGGAAGGCCTCCTCGGAGCAGAGTTCCCTGGAGAGAGCCATTCTGCATCTGGAGAGGAAAGGGAAGGTCACCTGGGAAGTCAGCACTTCTCAGCCATGAACCAAAAATACCTCCTTCGTCACCATTGGCCGTCAGGGAAAGAGAGACATGCAACATCTGCTGTTGTGCTTAGCTGGTTTGGTGCCTCTTCCACTTTCAGAATTAATCGGGGTAGAACCAAATCCATCAAAAATGTTTAAGTGTGGACAAAAGCACCAGGAAAATGAGCAGGACCATCGCTGCCCTTAGAGAGAAACAGTGAAGTATCACAGTTCCATATGGGTCAGACATAGTCAAGGGTAGCTTATCCTGTGACCTAGTTATTCATAGCCATCTCTACCCCAGCCTTGACCAGGTCATGCTTCACCCTCTGCTCTTGGTGCTGGTCAGAATCTAGGAAGATGAGAGGCCCACAGATGATGTTTCCCTAGCAAATAAGTAAACAAATTGGTTCTGGTGTCGCTATACCTCTTGTCTAGGGAGCTTATGATAGATTCCAAACTCTGAGTGACAAAAAGATGAAAGTTTTACTCCTGGAATTTCTACTATAGTTTCTACTATGTGTGTTCTGCACATTTCAAACATGTTGCAGATCCATTTTTACCCTCGGGAGATACTTTTGTGAATAGGTTTTGAAAATAAAATAAAATAATGAATGAGAGAAAACAATTTACAAGCAAAGGAAAGGGTGCAGCAATCAGAGGCAGGGGCACCAAGTGACGTTCGAAACCCATTTGGCTAATGAGTTCAATACACTCTACCACATTGACATTCTAGACCCTGACTCCTCTGACCCTATATTCCCCTTCTCTTCTAGCATCACTTATATGTTACTTGTGGCTGTTTATAATGTCCACTCAATCTTCAGATGTGACACTCAGTTCCTCTTTAGTGTGGCCTGGACTTGATGATTCACTTATTAAAAGATAGAAACTGTGGACATGACCTTGAAACTCACATCATCAAATGTACCATGACTCTCAAGCAACTTGCCCTGTGGGAAATCCCAGCTACCATTTCATGATATTAGCCATAGAGTGAGAAGCTAAGACTCTCAACTAACAGCCAGAGGCTCCTCCCCATGCCTTGGAGACAAGCCCTGTGAGTAGGTTCCCCAGACCCTTAGAGGTTTGAAAGACTGTGACCTCAGCTAAAAGCTTAATCCCAAATTCATGAGACATCCTGAGCCAGAACCTTCCAAGTAGCTACTCCCAAATTCCTGACCCTCAGAAATGGTTTGATGTGGTAAAGCCTTGTTTTGGAAATCCCAAGTACTGGGATGATACAAAAAAACAGCATCAAAAACCATCAATGGCATCATTCAACTTCCTACAGTTCCCAGCCTAGTCTGGTATATTTCTTTCTTGTCCATCAACAACACACTGCAAGATTGGAAGGCCACACATGGCACAAAAGTGATGTGTTTATCCATTCTGGATTGGGACTTTTCAAGCTATTCCCTCATTTCTAACCTGTTTTCCACTTGACCTGGGTTGATTCCCAAACCGTGAATACAGACCTTTGTGTGGCAGCTTGATGTTCGTCCCATCATCTGGATCTGGGTCAGGCACTCAATTTTTCGGCTGCTCTTTTCCGTCACAAAAGACATGTCTTGAGTATGACTCCACTTCAAGTTTCCAGATAATGCTCCAGTCAATAGCTTGTACAGAATTGCAAGTAGTGCTGGTATAAATTAATAGTAAAAGAGTTAATACTAACTGGCAATCTCTTATGGCTGCCCTAGAATGAGTGTTTATGCCTCCAACATGTATCCTACGTGTGTGAGCAAACCTTGTTCTTCTGTGGGATGATATCAGGAAGGATGCCAACACAAAGGCCTGGGTTCTAGTACAGATGCAGTGACAGAGACTTTTAATCCCAGTGCTGGGGAATAGAAACAGAATCCTAAATCCAGACTCACTGACTAGCCAGCTAACCTACCTAGAGAGATACAGGCCAATGAGATAGCCTGTCTTTTTGTTGTTGTTGTTTGTTTTGTCTTGTTTTTTGAGGTAGGGTTTCTCTGTGTAGCCCTGGCTGTCCTGGAACTCACTCTGTAGACCAGGCTGGCTTCAAACTCAGAAATCTGCCTGCCTCTGCCTCCCAAGTGCTGGGATTAAAGGTGTGTGCCACCACCGCCCAGCTGAGATAGTCTGTCTTAACAACAGATGTGTATATACATACACATCCTGAGTAATGACACCTAAGGCTATTCTTACACACACACACACACACACACACACACACACGCACACTTGCATGTTCACACATGTACCTGCACACATGCAAAGAGAGAATGAGCACAGGAGTGTGACCTTTTCTCTTTTTAGGTTTGATTTGGAGAGGCTGTATTCAAAACATAGTAGATAAACCCAGATTCAATGACATAAGCATAAAAATGCTTCCCTGAAAATTTATTTTTACCGGTAGCTTCTTGCTGTGTGTGTACTAAGGAGCCTCTGAAACCATAGATGGATGAACAGAAATGGAAAGCGTTCCCATGGCTTTTATTAGTATAGAATTGTGTGAGAAGCTGCTGACTCAGGTCTCTCCTCCCAAGGAGACTGCTTCCAGCCCCTCTCGGGTTGCGTCCTCTGTGTGCATTACCTCTTTAAAGCAGCTGTAGGGGATTAGTGGATTAAACACTCCTTAAATCCTTCAGACTTAAGAGTCAATATCTAGGAAAGACCTTCAGAAGACATATGAAGACATCCTCTGGCAGTAACTATTTGAGAACCTTTGCGTTAACTATTTAAGAGGCAGAGTTCTTAACACTTAGCTCATAATATTAGTGTGTCATATAGCCCGTGTCAGGTCAGAGCTCATAAAGATGAGGAGTGAGGTCGTAGGGGGATGGTCAAAGCTCCTTGGCTCTCATGCTGATTAGATTTCCTTGTTTCACATAAATTTTTATTTCTAAAACAAACTGAAGTGTGAAAAAGGAGCTTGTGACCTGCATGGACATATAAAAGTATCACTGAATTCATCAGTAAGTGTTGGTCTAAAAAGATGAGAGAGATAGTCTGGCCTTGCTCTAACTCTAAGGCTCTAGATTGGCACAATGGGCCAATCTTAAATGGTCCCACATTTTCCCACTGCCCCTGATAACTATCAGTGTTTCTGTTCAGATAGGAAGGTATCCTGGGACTCAGAAGCCCAGGAATCATACAGCTCTGAGGAGCGAAGGTGTCCCATTGGAAGCTACCCTGAGACTCAGGCCCAGGAACCTTACAACTCTGAGGTAGGACACCCAAGGGAAGAACATCCTGAGACACAGGAGCTCAGGAACCTTACAGCTCTGAGGTGAAACTGTCCTAATGGAGGGGCATCCTGAGACAAGGGGCAGTGGTACAGGAACCACACAGCTCTTGTGGATGCATCCTCTGCAGGAGAGGGAGGCATTGCAGCTCCCAGGAGAAGGTATCACTGAGGAGCCTCAGGTCTGCTCCTTCTCTTTTTCTATTCTTCTCTTCTCTTCATTCTTCTTTTCACACCAAGCAGGAAATCTCATGAAAGAGATGTATTGGAGGGTCCAAGATGTGGAGGGATGAATCCAGAGATGACTACCCTCTGCTCCTGGGAGAGGATAGATGGGAATTTGGATAAAGGGGCAATGCTTATCTAGGATTTCTGAGGAGGTGGAACTTCTCAGGGCAGAGATTTCCAGAGTGAGGACTGGTTAGATTTCAAGTCCTGAGCTTGGGGTGGAGGGGGAGGAGGAGGGAGCACTCAGGGATTGGTGGGTTTTTCTGTTCAGAGATTGGTGGGTTTCCTGCTCAGAGAATTGTGAGATTTGTGGGAGGCTCGGGGATTGGTGAAGTTTGTAGGAAGCTCTGGGATTGGTGGGATTGGTGGGAAGCTCTGGGATTGGTGGGGGGGGGGGTTGGGGGGGATTCATCCCCTTTTCCCTGCATCTGACCCATGGGTTAGGATAGGAAATCTTTCCCGACTGCAGCGGCTTTTGCTGAGATGCCATCTCAGTGGGGTTGCTGGGGGGAGTAGGGGAGGGCTGGTGAAGAGGAGCTTTAGCTGTGGACAGCTCCTGCAGTGGTGTTTCAGGAAAGTAGTAGGCTGAGACAGGAAAGCTGTCTCCACCGTGGACAGCTCCTCATGAGGACCAATAAACCTCAGGCAGGAAAGGTGTCACCACCGTGGACAGCTCCTAAGCGTTAGCTCCCACTGAGGTGCCACCATGGACAACTCCTGCAGCTCCTGTGATGGCTGCAGCCTGAGATGTCATGGTGCCGCCATTTTGTTAGGAGCCGCCATTTTAAACAGCTTCTGTGGAACATTTTACTGCAAAGGTAGGCTGGGGCAGGAAGGAGAGGCCTGCAGCAGCTTTGATGGCTTTTGTGGCTCAACAGCTTTTGTGGTGTGCTGCTCAGGGAGCTAAACTTCAAATCTGTGGATCAGACTCTGCATTCCAGACATGAGCTCATCTGCAAATACTTATTAAACAAATGAGCATACAGCAAGATGAATATTGAAAGACAGATTTGCCTGAGTACCTAGAATGGAGATGGCTCTGTCCTTAAAGAAACTGTCAAGATACACACACACACACACACACACACACACACACACACACACACACTTTGTTGCCAGCTCTGTACCTGAGAATCACAGGTTAAAATGAGGAAAAGCAAAAAGCACAATTATAATATACATGGAAATTTTTTCAACTGGACATGGTGTTGGTTGTAATTTCATCTGTATCACATGGAGCTTTAGTAAATTGAATTAGGTTTTGAGTTAACTTGGTTTATCCAAATAAGGGGAAAATAAATTAACATTTTATTTTAATAACTGTGCATTTATTTAAATATAACCTAGAAAAATACACCCAGAACTTTCGACTGGAAACTGTACAGATAGATATCATTAGGTGAAGCTAGAGTAAATTCTGCCTATCTAAGTAAAAGAACTACATTGCATAGAAAGTAAATTATGTATAGGCAAGTATAAACATTACAAATTTGCGGTTGAGACCAAATGGCTTGAGTCTAGGAAAATGAAACTGATGATATTTTAGGGCCAGTTAGTTCAGTAACACACACAGTTAACAAAGATTCACCAGAAATGCAATTGCTCAAACAGGCTAGGTTGTTTCCTTTGAGCAGCAGGGAAGTCCAGCACAATCTGGTGGATAAGACATGACAGCAGAGAGGGCCTAAGATTCCTTACATCTATTAAGTTAGAGCCCCTGTGCCAGAACCCAGAGCACCTTAGAAGAAGCTGCTCCTCCAGCTAGCCTCCTCTAGCAAAAAAGGACATTCCCTTATGGATATGTTTTTGCTCTTTGTCACACTCCAAGGGCTGGCCTTTCACACTGGGCTCTGCCTCATTGCTCAGTAAGAGGGCATGTAGCCCATTCTTAATCCACAGGGTTCCCAGAATAAATGTGACTGTCAGAGGAGATGAGGCCTCATGCTGTGTACCCATCCAATAAGGACAGAACAAAAGTAGAGTTGTGGTGCTGGATCTGAACACAGTCTGCACATCCAGCCCTCCTACTTCCAGAAATCCTGCTGGACCACACCAGTACCAATCCTACCTTTGAATTAACTTATAACTTGATTCCTAAACATTGAAAATTAGTATTATTTTTCATTAGCTATTTTAATAATCTTTGTCTATAGAAAATACATTAATAATTACAGTGGTGGTGTAACACCAGTACTTGGGAAGTAGAGACAAAAGGATCAGGAATTCAAGGCCACCCTCAGCTTTATAATGAGTTTTAGATCATCCTGTGCTACATGAGGCTCTTTAAAAAGAGAAAGAAAGACAGTGTGTTAACAATGACTAAGAATGTTGCTTGATTCTCCTTTATATTAAATTCATTTTAAATACGGCTGGAGAGATGACTCAGTGTCTAAGCGCAGTTGCTGACCTTCCAGAGCACAGGTGAGTTCCCAGTACCCACATAGAGGTTTAAAACCATTATTAACTTCATTTCCAGGGAATTTGGTGCCCACTTCCAGCTCTTGTGGACATGAGGCATGACTGTGGTACACATGTATACATGTAAGCAAAATAACTATACACATGAAATAAAAGTGAATAAATAAATATAGGGAGTGATGTACTTTGAAGCATTACAATTGTGTATTATTTATGGGATAAATGTATTTGTGTGTTTATGTGATAATCTTCTCTTCTGGCTCTTTTAAATTATTCAGTGTATCTCTGGCATATAATCACCCTACTGTATGATAGGGCATCCAAACTCTTTGCTCTCACCTTACTATAATGACCCACTTACGGGCCAGCTTTTCTCTTCCACTCCCTCTCCTCCTACTATAGATTGCTTCTGGTAACCACCATCCACTCTCAGCTTCTCTGAGATCAGCTCTTATAGATTCAGTTTGTGAGTAAAATCATGTGTTATTGATCCTCCATCTCTGAGTTCTTTGACATTTTGCTTTTACTATATAGTAGTTCCCTTTCCTCTGACTTCTTTCCAGTTCTTGCCATCTGTGGTCTTTTTGATAAAAACCATTCTTTTACTGGTGTGAAGCAGTATACTGTGATTTTGATTAGTCACATTAAGCATATTTTTATGTACTCGTTGGCCAAGACTTGGGTCTCTACTTTTGAGAGTGCCCATATTAGATAGATAGGTAGGTACATAGGTAGGTAGATAGATAGAGAGAGAGAAAGAGAGAGAGAGAGAGAGAGAGAGAGAGAGAGAGAGAGAGATTGTATTTTATTAGTACATATTCACACTTTCAGGTTTTTTCATTTGACTCTTTAATAGTGAAGTTGATTTTTGTCACTATTGAAACACCAGGGCCCAACTTCACTCATTCCTTGTGGGATATCCAATTTTCCAACCACCACTTAATGAAAGACACCTTTTCTCTGTCCATATTCTTAGTAATTTTATTAACAGTCAACTGGCTTGGGGTGGCTGGGTTCACTCCTACTCCATTGGCCTGTGTCTGTATTTGCATCTAAACTGTGCTATTTTGATTACTCTAGGTTTGGAGGATTGCTTACCTACTAAAACAGCCCTGTGTGTTAGATAAGGTTCAGGAGATGTATGCTGTGGTCATTCATAGCTCCAGGCTTCATGTATGGGCTGCTGCCAGGAAGTACAGCTGGCCCTGAGGAAGAGTCTCCCCATACCTTAGTTAATCCTTCTTGGAAATATCCTCACAAATCCAGATCCAATCAGGTTGACAAAACAAAGCGCCATGCACCTGATGCCTAGACCCACACCCAAGTTCATGATTTAATTGATCCTATTCAGGTAGAATCTAGAATTTTGAAACCATCTCTAGGTGACTACTTACAGAAAGAAATTTGGAAATCTCTGTCCAATCACTTCTCAGGCTATCTCCCACCATGATGGTCTATGAGTTTGTGATCCAGGCTATCCTTGAGTATCAATTCTATTTTTAGCATTCAAGGAAAGAACACTCCAAAACCAACCTGGTGACCCATCTCTCAGAATTGCAATCATTTCAATCAGAACAGATTTCATTTTGTCTGTTCTAAATTCCTGCTAAAGCAGTTTAATCCATGAAGGAAACCATGTCTGGTTCTGATTAGGTTTGTTGAATTCAGGGCATGACCTTGTGTCACCAGCTTGTCATGTTTTAGCCCCTGTGTCCTCTCATAACAAACTTCTACCAACAAGTCTCTTGTCTAGGCTCTTGAATAAGGGTGGCATGCAGGTTTCCAACAGCTGCCCTGGCCAGAGTGTCTCCTGCTTTTGGCCAAAATGATTCTAGATCTGTGCCCCAGGACATTTTCAGAGGTAGTGCCTGCAGTGCCTCGGAGTCTCTATCACTTTCCTGATGCTCTTCTCATAACCTTCCCTGTAACTCTTCAGTCAGTTACAGGGAAAACTCTTCAGTTTTCTCTTTCATTTGTATATGCATTCAAGATAACAGATTTCAGCAAAATTAATCTCAAAGAACATGTCACAAAATAATTCTGTATAGAGGGCTCCAAGTTCAACTAAAAAAGACAAAATGGTATGCCATTCACAAATTAATTCTCACTCTGAACATTTTAGTTGGATGCAGTTGTTTGCAGTTCTACAGAGATTCAGAAAGCACAAATAACGCAAAACAGAACTTTTTAAATTTTTACTAAATAGATATCTCTATAGCTTTTAACATTAGCTCACAGGACACATTTGTTATTTGTATATTTATAGCCAGTATGCATCATTCTGACATCTCACTATTGCTATTAGTGTGCAGCGGAGAACAGAAATACTTGTCTGTCCTGTACAGGATGGTGGTGACCTAGTCCCAGCTCATGTGTGAGAGCAGCCCTGAGAGTTGCTGTCACACTGTGGTGTTGCCTCTGGTTAAAATGAGAACAGCTGTGCAGAATTGCTCTCCAGGAACCCCTTCAGAGTTTGCACTTGGAGTTGGTTCACAAATCAAGAGCTATTTTCATTAAACCACAATGCCTTCCGAGGGACTTTTCTGGCATGACGTGAATCATGCTGCATGCTATTCATCTCACTGGCACTACTGACATGTAATTATATAATACTAAGTGAGGTCACACAATCTCAGAAAGAGAAAAACCCTGCATGTTCTCTTTCATAAGCAAAATCTAGCAAATAATGCATGCATATATCTGAACAACTGCCAGGTGGGTATAGAATAGCACAAAAGAGAACAAGAAAGGCTAAGAATAATGGGATAATGAAGAACTGAATGCTGGCAGTGGACTTGAGTGTGTGTGTGTGTGTGTGTGTGTGTGTGTGTGTGTGTGTAATGAAGTTTCTATAATTCTAACTCTGTCATGGATTTTTGAAGGGTTGGTAGTACATAAGTGCACAAAATATATTGATACTGAAAAATATAAAATTTAATGTGAAGCTCTGCAGCTTCCATTCCAACTGTCTATTCTACCTGTATAGAAGTTCATAGAGTTGTACAGAATTTAGTTCTGGCTACTTTCGGTATGTGATATTTTTAAGTTTTGTGATATTTTAATGTTTTTTTAATAATTACGTATATTGGAAATCAAGCTACAATAAAATCCATAAGCAGATGAGTAATATATTTTCAGAGTGAGTAGCATTTTAATCATGTAAAATAGCCATGGGAACTGGTGAGATGTCTCTGCCAAATGTTGCTGCTAACCCTGACAACCTAAGTTCAAGTCTCAGGACCAACATGATAGGAAGAAAAAACTGTCCTCTACAAGTATTCCTCTACAATTGGCCTCCATGTGGGAGTTATGGCACATGGTCACATTCACATACACACACACACAAACACACACACATACACACACACTCACACACATTCACACACACACGCATTCAGTCACTCACCAAAACAAAAGTAATAAAAAATGACATTGGATATATGTATAGCAAAAGTCAGTACAGGCTTGACAAGTAACAGGTGCAAATAAATGCTTCTGGAAATGTCTTGATAAACAGAATGTGGTGATAATCTCACAAAAAGGTATTTGAAAAGGAAATGATCTAACTAATCTGTTAATTATCTTCCTCAAAGGAGGAAATAATGCACATATTAATATTAAAATATTCCCATGTACAAATATAACCCCTAAGAGCACTGTGAGTAGAGAAGAGAGATAGGAACTAGCCAGCAAGGTGCTAAGAGTGGAATAGGCAGAGTAGGAAAGTTGCCCAAGGAGAGGATGTGGGAACAGAAGCCAGATTCTATCCACTGAGCCTGAGAACTGTGGATCTTGTTTTATTTGTGTGGAAACTACTGCCACACTGTAAGCAATGAAGGGGTAGGATCTGAGATGTCTTTGAGAAAGAGACTTGAAATGCAGGGGTGATGAATATTAGGGAGTGTACTGGCTGGTTTTGTGTGCTAAGTTGACACAGGCTGGAGTTACCACAGAGAAGGGAGCTTCAGTTGGGGAAGTGCCTCCATGAGATCCAGCTGTGGGGCATTTTCTCAATTAGTGATCAAGGGGGTAGGGCCCCTTGTGGGTGGTGCCATCCCTGGGCTGGAAGTCTTGGGTTCTATAAGAGAGCAGGCTGAGCAAGCCAAGGGAAGCAAGCCAGTAAGGAACATCCCTCCATGGCCTCTGAGTCAGCTCCTGCTTCTTGATAGGCTTGAGTTCCAGTCCTGACTTCCTCTGGTGATCAACAGCAATGTGGAAGTAAGCTGAATAAACCCTTTCCTCCCCAACTTGCTTCTTGGTCATGATGTTTGTGCAGGAATAGAAACCCTGACTAAGACAGGGAGCCTGGGGAAGTTGGGAGACTAAGGAAGACACTGCAAGTGGTTCAGGCCTGAGAGAATGTTGACATGGAAACCAGTATGAGCAGGGCTGTGATAGACCATGTAGGAGTCCAACAGTCGGAAAGATAATTCTATGTAAGTGGTTATCAACCTACCTACTGCTATGATCCTTTAATACAGTTCCTTATGTTGTGGTGACCCCCAACCATCAAATTATTTTTGTTGCTACTTCATAACTAATTTTGCTGCTGTTATGAATTGTAATATAAATAGCTGTTTTCCAGCGATCTTAGGCAACTCCTGTGAAAGGGTCATTTGATCCACAGGCTAAGAACTACTGTTCTATGGTGACCTTCTGTGGGAGTAGTTATGAGAGTCACCCAGGGTTTCCTATGAGCAGACTGAGGTGTAGTTACTGAGCAGGGAGAAGAACAATAGTAGAGTGGAGAACGAAGAGCCTAGCTTCAGATAACTAAGCTGTGGAAGGATTGAGAGGTCGACGGTTGGAGTTAGAATCAAACTTACTTTCCACCAAAACTCACACAACTTACTGGGACTAAATGAATTTCTGGTTTCAAGCAAAAAAACCTGTTAATGTTCCTTTGAGGAAAACTGTAGATCACTATTTGGTCGTCAGCATGCTGGGAGCTTGAGGAAGGTGTTCTCTGATGTGTCAGTAGAATTAGCTCTGGAATATTCAAGTTAAATGTAACTGAACAAAACTTCCATTTTCTGAATTCTGGATTTCTTAATTCCTCTGATTAAACATTTTGTGTTTAATTCCCTTGTGTTAATAAAATAATGGGGGAAATACAGGTGGGAAAAAAGACATTGTACTAAATAAGAAAAATGAATGTCACTAAAAAACAAAAAGCTTTAAAGATTTTCTAAAAACAGTATAAGATAATATTGAAAGGAAGGTTTATTTAAAAATCTAGATGCAACACATTAGAAGTGCTTATCTGATCTATAACTTTTCTTGTTGCATCTTTAGCATCTCCAAGGACTTTTTGATTTGGTCTTCTGGTCACATTCCAAGTGACCAGAAGTTGCAGTCATATTCCTTTATTCTTCCTTATTGATGTTGGTATTTCCTCAGCCTTGTCTTCCACCCCATCTTTATTGATGTTGGTATTTCCTTAGCCTTGTCTTCTACCCCATCTTTATTGATGTTGGTATTTCCTCAGCCTTGTCTTCTACCCCATCTTTATTGATGTTGGTATTTCCTCAGCCTTGTCTTCTACCCCATCTTTATTGATGTTGGTATTTCCTCAGCCTTATCTTCTACCCCATCTTTATTGATGTTGGTATTTCCTCAGCCTTGTCTTCTACCCCATCTTTATTGATGTTGGTATTTCCTCAGCCTTATCTTCCACCCCATCTTTATTGATGTTGGTATTTCCTCAGCCTTGTCTTCCACCCCACATTCTGTCTTCTGCTTGAGCGTTTGGTACTTTGCACTCTATTTTTTAGTTGACTCTTGGAATTATTCATTTGCAACATTGAATATTTATATTCCTCTTTCTTTCTTCTTTCCCTTCCTTTCTTTCTGTTCCTTTCTCTCAGAAGTCTGCTGGCTTCCTTCTCCAGGTCTTTCTTTGACATCTCTGATCACTCTTAGCATTAAATTTCTGAAATCTCAATGTAGCATTTTATCCATTCAGTATCTATGGATTCAGCCACTGCCTTGAAGTCTTCTGAGGAACCATGCTGTTTTGCTTCCAATTTCCCTCCTTCCCCACCTCAGGAAGTCTCTGCACACATTGTAGCACTTCTATCATTCGCTTTTTGAACTTCCTGAGCCATTCCTTTTCTCTCATGTCCCTTCCAAATAAACATTAACCCAAATAAATAAAACTGGAGAATGACTATTTTATCCTGACAACTCCTTTGCCAGTCCTCAGGGGAAAGCTTCCAGATAATGTCTTCTGAAATACACACTTAACGCTCACTTTTTTTTAAAGATTAATCCTTAATTTAAATATACTTTAATCCTCCTAACATCTGGAGAGTTAAAAGATTCTGGTAAATTCCCTCTGTGGGGATGGAGTGTGTTTATAGTTTATTTTCACTTAGTTAAAATGTGAAGCTACAATTATCCGGGCAAACAGCATTTTAATTATTTAGATGTCATGCAGCCCAGTATGGATACAATTGACCTTTACGTTTCTCTTAAGTCAGCAATGTTCTTTAGCCTCTAAGCATCCTCCTAGAAAACAAATCACCAGTTCTGTGTCCAAGAGAGAAAAGAAAAAGCAGCTAACGCCATTTGCTCACTGAGAGCTTGAGAAGGGCTGCTTTGTGCATGTCAGTTAACACAAACTGAGTTACCAGCTGGTTGGGTGTTCCTGTGGACATTCAAGGCACAGAAGGACAGCTCACCATAAAACATTAACCACATCACCCAACCCTGGTCTAATTCTTCACAGGTTATAATGCAGAAAAAAGAACAGACATTTGGAAATGAGAAAAAGCTTGCCTGATTTGCTGAGATACCCCTTAAAACAGGCCAAGAGTACACATCTTCTGACCTCTAGCCCAGAATATTTTCCAGTTCTACAGGCAGGTCCTCCCAAGTGGCTGAGACCCTTCAGGTCAGAAACTGTCCTTTTTTTAGTTTAATATTTCAAAATCACAACACAGAGCTAGAATCTAGGGTTTGATGTATATTAAAGTTGAGATATATAATCTATCCTCTACTTGATGTCTATAGATTTGAAGTACTATTTTATGAACCCAAAATACTTTTTTTTTCTTTTTGAAGTATGTTTCTAGGATGTGTGTATGTGTGTGTTGCTAGAAATCAAATTTGGGACTTTGTGCATGCTAGCCAAGAACTGTACAGCTGAGCTATTTTCCAACCTAGTGTAAATACATTCCTGCATCCAGATTCTTTGAAGTAAGGAAAGGTAGAGTTCCCTATAAGAACAATGAGATCCCAGAACCTAAATGTCCACCCATCTTGTTTTTCTGGATTAGTCTGAAGATGATGGAGAGGAAAAGTAGAGTCGGGCAGACTTCTGCACAGGTCTCAGTTCTGGGCAGATGAACCACTGACTGTGTGAGGCACCTCATCTCTACCTAGTTAGTAGAAACAGGAGTACTGCACCGAAATCCACTTGAGGAATTAAATGAGAGCTTAAGAAATGGTGCATCTCTGTCACTTCAGGAAGCCATTTCTCCACAAGGGATTATGAGTACCTCTCAGATCTGGGTCTTCTGCAGAGTATGAACTGATGACAGCAAAAGCAAGTTACAGCTTGTCTACCACCCATTGAACTCACCATGACTCAGTATTAAATCACACTCTTATTGAGATCACAGCTTAGCCCTATGTGAGGTTGCTGGCTCAACAGAACTGACTGGGAGGAGAAAAGCAGCAGGAATGTTGTTGTCTCACCATCAGAAATCACTGTTTGCAGCCTCCAAAGCTTCTATATCCTTCTTGACCTCTTCCTGCTCTCTAGCCTCAGCATCCCTTAGCTTGTATCAGCATCATGCATGCCTGCACTCCTTTCCACAATGCCTTTTCCTTCAGTATCTCCACCACTCCCTATGTAAGTTCTCTCTCTGTCTAAATTTCCTTTTATCTATCAGGACACCAATTAGATTGGACCCAAAGAATCTCATCTGAACTCCCAAGCCTTTCAATCCAGTGAGACATTGTCTTGGTTACTTTTCTCCCTGCTGTGCAAAAATATCTGATAAAAGCAACATAAGGATGGAAAAGTTTCCTTCTGTTCACACTTTGAAGTAAAGTCCACCATGGTGGGGAAGTCACAGCAGCAGAAGCCAGAGGCTGATGGTCACGCTACATTCATAGTGAAAAAGCAGAAGTGAGGGCAGATGCTTAGGCTCTCTCCGTCTCATTCAGTCAAGGATTCTGGTGCATAGAATACTACCAGCCATATTCATGGTGGATCTCAATGCAAAGGGAAACCTGTCTAGAAATGCCCTTGCAGGTACAACCCTCTCCTAGATGTTTTTGGAGATATTGATACAATTACTGTCTCAATAGTCAACATAACCAGCTCTCTTTTCCACACTTGGAATTCCAGAGCTAAGAGCAATTTTGGACCAGACCAGATCCTCTATGCTTCCTTCTGTGGTTCTGAGCACTGCAGAACAAGACCCACAACAATGAGGGTAGGTCCAGGACCTCAGCCTTGCATCATTGACTGGGCTTCTTAAATGTTCAACATAAGTACCTGCTCTCATGTTCTGCTTTCATGGATTTCTCATAAACTCTTACTGGGAATGGCCAGATGCAGTTACAGGAAAGTCATCAATGCAGGTCCTTCCAGAAAGATTTGGGGGGCAGGGGATGGAACCCAAGATCATTATAGGTCATCATGCTAATGTGTGCCCCAAATCTGGTCTTTGAGAAGCATATTCTCAAGCATTCTCACAGGAATATTCCCTGAATGTAGCACTTTCATGAGGATTATAATACATAGAATACTGGAAAGCCATATTCAACTGGATTGATAGATAGATAGATAGATAGATAGATAGATAGATAGATAGATAGATAGATAGACAGATAGATAGAGATGTGTCTATATACCTAGTCACATATATATGCATATATATGACTAGGTGAGTAGAAAAATAAACAGATTTTAAGCACTTATTTTACATATCTTACATAGACACCTATTGTTTCTTTGTTTTTTTCTCTCATTCCTTTAGAACCTCAGTCAAAAATAAAAGTTCCTTTTTAGTATTCTGTACTAGTTTTTGTCTTGATAGAAAAAAGATTGAGGGCAAGATGCAAGATCAGTAGCCTTGTATTTCTAAACAGAATGAACTTGGTTTGTCTCAACAAATTGACAAGAGACCAACTGAAAGGCTGTGTCCTGCTTTTCCTCCAGCCACCGTATTTACCCAGCAATGGCCTTGATTGATCTTACAGCCAAGGACAATTTGGAAAATCAGGGCTTGGTAAAGGGAAAGAAGGCTGCATTGGAGGAAAGAACGCAAGATTGAAGATTTGAACTGGGTCCAGTGTTAGCTCCCCAATTCCTCACAAGTCTGCTCCCTCCAACTCCTTCTATACACCCACTTTCAAATTGATAGCTCTTCTTCTTCCATGGTTATTATTATTATATATATAGACTATTTGCCTGTAGTCCAAGGCAGTCTGGTTCACAGTCTATTCTGTATGTAT
Source organism: Mastomys coucha (assembly GCF_008632895.1). Lineage (NCBI taxonomy): Eukaryota > Metazoa > Chordata > Mammalia > Rodentia > Muridae > Mastomys > Mastomys coucha. The sequence goes on along the minus strand of NW_022196899.1, from coordinate 26,655,725 downwards.
TAAACTGGATGAGATGGTTGTGTATCTGTTAATGCAGGCTTGTCCATATCGTTATACAATGGTAAAATGCTTCCATCACTTTAGTGAGTCTCTTTGCCCTGCCTATCCCCTTTTCCTAATGTTACTAGGAGTTTAATGCTAGAAAACACACTCTTTTCTCCTGACCCATTCTCAAGAGTTCAACACACCCTCTCTGGTGAGTCCAGTCAACAGTCCACAAAGCCCATATCACTAGCTATGGCTTTACTCTTGAAAAGTAAACACAGAACTTATTAGAAATGTTTTTATTCTCTGGGGATTTCATACATTCCTGCAATGAAATATGACCATATACATTCCCATTTCTACCCCCAGAATCACCCATAACTTTCTCCTGACTTTATTTTTTTAAATCACATATAAACCTGGAAGCCCCATCTGTGTGCTACCATATTTGCATGAATGTGGATTTCTCTGCTAGAAAATGGGAAACTACCAGTAGGGAAATTCTCTAAGAAGAGTGATTCTCCATCCCCAGCAACTGCCAACACTACCAGTAGCTCCTCAGTAAGGGGCAGAACCTGGAGATCATCTTTCCCATTTATGATGGATTTTGATCAGCTTGGTCTTGATGAGGCATTGTATAACTAACCAGAGATGGTATGAGTTCATGAGTCTAATACTTATGTTTACCCTTGAAATCATAAAAACCACACAGACCACTGTGTACTCTGTACCATACCTAAGCATCCCAAAGAAACTCCATGCATTTATGTCAGATCCAAACTCTATATCACAGCCTTTCCTAATCTTTATCCCAGACCTAATACCCTCATAAGGCTCCTCATAGCTCTCTCTCTCTCCTTTTTCATAGGCTTGTCTCCCTCTCTTATTATCTCATCCTCGGCCTTTCTGTTGTCTCCCTTCTTTCTCTTGTCCTTCCTGCACTAATATTTAACCAAGTATTAAGTCCTATTGATTGGGTGACCTGAATCTCAGATCTACCATTTATCCCCATCCTCTGCTGCTGACACCCTACTCTAGTTTCCACTGTCTCTTCTGTATACAATGGGAACAGTTCAAACCAGGCTCACACCAGTGTAGAGAATGCAAGTTCCTATTTAACCCACTTTTTGCTTCATTCATAATAATCTTCCTAAAACTCCAACTTAAATAATGATTTTTTTCCTTAGAGTAGTCCAAATCCACTCACCTAACTGTAAAGTCCTTTATAATCTTCACCCCTCTTAGCTCTTCACCCTCAACACTGACTCCTCCCAAGGTGATGTCTACACTGGCTCCAAATAAAGCATTAGTTCCTAGACAGGCCAGATTGCCTTCCCAGCTTCTATACACAGTGTGACCTCTTCTAGAAATGTTCACCTTGCCCTCTAACCCAACTAACTTCTGCACGACTCTGGGGTCCCAGCTGACTCTCAGGACCTCTGACTACTGAAACTCCAAGTCCAGCTCAGATCCTCTCCTCTCTGCCCTTCTCTTGTCCCCTTCAGCTCTGTGCCGCTTCTTCTCTGCACCCAGCAGCTTCCCTGCATTGTCTCCTCCTCTGCTTCCAGACAGCACCCTTTTCTGTTTCCTTCCTCTAGGTTCCCAAACTGCACCCTTCATTTCCTCTGTGTCACCAGACTGTACCCTTCCTATATCCTTGTCTCTGTCCCCAAACCCTATCCTCTGAAGACAGGCTCAGCACCTTCCTTCTTCACTACTGCCCTGGGATATAAAACACAGCCACAGGGAAAGGCTAGCAGTAAAGTTTGCTGAATATGCAAATTAAATGTAAACAGATACATAATAAATTACTTGGAAGAAATGTTGCCTGTCATATTTTTAAGATTGCCTCAATCAAAGAAAATTTGTACCAAAAAAATCAATTTACAAGACATTAGAAGGCATTAGATTATAGTCTTGTTTCTCTTTTTCAACATATGTTTCTGGTTTTTCAAACTGTGTCTCTAATTATGTAATGGATCCTGCTTCAGCCTGGCAGATACCACCCCTGCCTAGAGTTATGCAGCTGAAATGGAGGAATGTGAGCCCATCAGTCCCCTGTGTATCTGTATCTGTCAGGGTCTGTAGAATAGATGCCTACAGAATAAGTTTCCTTCCAAGCCAATGGAGTCTTCCACCTGGCATTTTATTGGTCTGGTCATCTGCTGTTTTGAAACTGGGTACAGCCAAGAAGCTAGATTCAATGTCTAGTACCCTTGGCAGAGAAAATGTTTCTCTAATTCTGTCCAAATTAATCCTCACAGACCAATAAATCAATACACAGGGAGAGTGTGTGATGATTTGGGCCATCTGGAACTTCTCTGAAGCCTCAGTGGAGAGCTAAGGGAGAGCTAAGACACCTAGCTCCACAGTCTTCAGACACAGCCCAGATACCACTTCAAGGTAAAAGGGACATGTCCACATTACTACCACCAAATTCTGGCCTGAGTGTTCTGCAGAGCTCATGGGCCTGGCTTGCAGGAAGCATTTTGAGCCGTCCTCATACCCAAGCTTCAGAAATCACAGGCTGAATCCAGGTTCTGTTTTCACATCTGGGCAGCCAAGTTGTTAAGGGAAAAGGAAGAGACAACTCAGAATACCTGTAGGAAAAAGCCACATAGCATGAGAACCACAGAAAGCTAGGCATACTAGCACATGTTTGTAATCCCAGTACAATAGAGGTGGAGACAACAGATATCTCAGATTCACTGGCTGGACAATCCAGCCTAATAGGAGAGCCCCATGTCCAGTGAAAGACCTGTGCCACAAAATGACAATTCCAAGGCTGACCACTTGCCTTCATGTGTATATTCACGTATGAACACACACAGAAAAAGGTAACAAGGAAGAGAGGTTGTCACCATAACAGTATATACAACCAGTATAGTTTTGTGTGTGTGTGTGTGTGTGTGTGTGTGTGTGTGTGTGTGTGTTTGTTTGTGTGTATGTCTGTCTGTCTGTCTTTGGACTTTTCCTGACAAAATGACAGAGCCAGATTTTTTGTATAGGGGGAGCACAAGGAATACTATTTAATTTTAATTTTGGTTTATTTTTATTTTTTCTTTTTCAAATAATATTTTTTTATTCTTTGAAAGTTTCATACATTTATACAATGTAAACTGGTAATCTCTGTACACCACTAATGCTTCCCTCCAACTCCCCCTAGTGCCCACCCCATCTCTATCCTAATTTCTGTGCTTTTTTAATCACCAGTAACCCAAGTCCAACTGGTGCTGCCCATGTATACCTGGTATATAGCCATCCACTGCAGCACACACCCAGAGGAAAATGACTGTCCTTCAGCAGCTATCAACTGCAAGGAGCTCCCCCATGAGGGGTGTGGCCTTAGGGACTGTCTCAATCTTGTAAAGTTCTTGTGCAGGTCACCACCCCCTCTATGAGTTGCTGCACACAACAGCCATACCATGTCCAGAAGTTGTCATTCCATAGTCTCTTTTCTGTCCAGTGGCTCTTAAGTCAACTCTTCTCCAAAGTCCGCAGAGGCTTGGGTGGTAGAGATTGATATCGATGACCCTTTCCCAGCAGAGCCCTCAACTTTGATGAGTTATGAGTCTCTGCATTGACTGCCTCCTACTACAAAAAGAAAGCTTCTCCAACCAATGTTGAGTAGTACAAATCTGTGGTATTATAACATGCATGGTCCAGCACTGGGTAAGACCCTGATGTCTTTCCCCCTCCATCAGCCTGAGTCAGCTAACCAGCAGGGAGAGAATCACCTACTTGGTTCAAGGTTGATTTATGTCTTTCCTGACGCCAAGTGGTATCTTCACCCATGGAGCTCTACCACCTAGTTACAGTGGACAGCCAAGAGCAACAGCAGTAGTCTGCATTTTGTTGCATGGTTCTGGGGACTCCTTGACCAGTAACTCATAGGAAGGTATCTGTGCCTAGCACTGAGATTTCCACTTAATAATCCACATCTTCTAAGAACTTCATTGTCTACCTGCACAGGGTACTTGTGTTCAAACTCCACATATAGAGAGATATGTTCTCAAACAAGGGTTTCCATAAGGCTGCTTCATGTATCCTTAGCTTTGGCTAGTTACTCCCTGACCTTCCCACTTCCAGAACCCCCAACCCCCACTTAAGCTGTTAACTCGAGTAAACCCCCATCTCCTTTCAGGTGATAACCTGTGCTGTCCTGTCTCCTCCAGTTGAACGTTTCCTTGGGTTGGAAGATCGTAGATTTTCATGTAGTTTTGTCATGCATCTTTCTGCAGTACCTCATTCCCCATTCACCACCCTCCCATGCTTTGGAAAGCATTCTAGCATTCTCCCTCTTCACTTTAATCTACCTGTATTTTTCTATCCTCTGTCCCTCAGTGGCCTGCTCCCGACTTCCACATGTATTCCAGTTAAAGATTACAAAACAAGAGAGTTAAAACTAGGGTCCATGTATGAGAAAGAATATTGAATATTTTTTATTTTTCTTTCTGAACCTGGATGACCTCTGTCAGTATAATTTTTCCAATTCTATCCATTTGCCTGTAAATTTATGTATATAATTTTTCTTTACAACTGAGCATAATATATACATATCCATTATGTATATACACCACATTTTCCCTATCCACTCTTAAACTGATGGACATCCTGGTTGATTCCATTCCCTCGCTATTGTAAACTGAGCTGCAATGAACATGGACATGCTAGTATCTCAGGATATAAAGTCTGTCTGGTCTATGCCCAAGATTAATGCAATTTGGTCACATGGTAGTTCTGTTCTTACCTTCTTAAGGACCTCTCCCAAAATTGATTTCTTTATAAATGTATTGATTTCTACCACCACTAACAATGAAGAAGGACTTTTCTTCCTCCACAGGCTCTCTAACATCTGTTATAAGATTTCTTGTTGACAGCCATTCTGACTGTAGTGAGATAGGATGTCTAAATGATTTTAACAGTGTTTCCGTGATAGCTAAGGATGTTGATTGGTCTCTAAACCATCTCCAGGCCATTTGCCTCTCTTCTTTTGAGAATGTTTTGCTCAGTTCCCTACTTGTTTTAATTGAGTTGTTTGTCTTCTTTATGTTTATTTTTCAACTTATCTTGCATATTCTAGATAAAAATCCCTGTCTAATGGATACATAGTAAGACTTCCCTCCCATTCTGTGGATTGCCTCTTCACCCAGTTGACAATTTCCTTTGCTATATAAGTTTTTAAGTTCATAAGAACCCATATTGTCATCTGTTGGTCTGACTTCGTGTACTGCAGGAGTCCTCTGCAGAGGGTTGTGACTTTGAGTGATGGAGCAATGGCTCAGCAATTAAGAACTCTTGACTGTGCTTGCAGAAGACCCAGGTTCTAGTCAACAACAACATGATGACTCACCATTTATTACTGCAGTTTCAGGAAGCTGATGCCCTCTTCTGGCTTCTATGGGTACTGCACACACATAGTGCACCAATACGAATGCAGGCGAAACATCAAGCACATTTTAAAAAATCTTTTTAAAAGAACATATAAGTTGAGCCACATTCCCTACTTTATTGTCTGGCAGCTTCAGGTCTTATGTTGAGTTCCTTGATTCATTTCGAGTTCATTTTGTTCGTAGTTGGAGATAAGATCAAGCTGCATTTTAGCATGTAAAAATCTAGGTTTCCCAGCACTATTTGTTGACAATGTTGTATTTTCTTCAATGTATATTTTTTTGCAGCTATAGTTGCATAGACTTTCATCTGAGCCTTCTGTTTCATCAATCTATGAGTTTGTTTTTAGGCCAGTGTCATGACGTTTTTAATACTATGACTTGGTTAGTTCCTTTGTGTGTGTGTGTGTGTGTGTGTGTGTGGTTTTTTTGAGACAGGGTTTCTCTGGAACTCACTCTGTAGACCAGGCTGGCCTCGAACTCAGAAATCTGCCTGCCTTTGCCTCCCAAGTGCTGGGATTAAAGCCGTGAGCCACTACCACCCGGCTGACTTGGTTAGTTCTTAAAAATTCAAAAAGGATATGGAAAAATATCCTGCATTATTATCCCACCTAAATTAGTAATAAATATAGTCTATATTCTTTATGATCCTTCTAACCAAGTGGTCTTTCTGGTGGCTCATTCTCTCATGAAAAGAATAGGAATAAGGAGAAACTGGCTTCTCCCTGGCAGGTAGCTGTACTCTTAGCTCCCTCTGAGCACAGCTTTATGAGCCAATCCAAGATTATCATTTTACTTGGTGCTCACAAAAGCCTGCTCAGTGACTGTTTCTCCCACTGAGTGCCCTGGGGACACAGAGAGAGCCATTTCCTTATTCGTGGTCACACTACTCACTCTGAAGGTCACACCTAGGGTTCTAGCCTGCTCTAACTTCAGAGCTGCCCCTCTCAGCCCTTGTTCCTGAAATAAAGCAACATCTCTGTGCTATTAGCTTTTCAGGCCCTGACCAGCCACAGAAGTTACCATTCATCAACTACCAGAATAGTTCCTTTATCATAGCTCTTCTCCCAGTAAAGTTATTTTAAATGTTATATTAAAAACAACAATAAATTAAAAAAAAAAAAAACCTGTGGGGGAAGCAAGGCCAGAAGCTTCTGAGAAATGCCAGTGCACTAAATAGTAACGCTTTCGTGTTCTTTGTCCATTCTTCATACATAATTATATATATTTGCAAAGGCTATTTTGAATAACGGGTTACTATTGAAAAGCTAAGTATTATCAAATGATTTGTCTTCTCAAAAGTAGGCAAGATTTATTTTCATTTCCACCTCCACATTCTGGGCCTCAATTGAAGCAGTTTTTAAGCTGAATTCCAAAAACTGTGAACACATACACATACTTGCCACATATATGCATGCATACATATAAGCATGAGCACACATATGTTCATATATAGGTACATGTATATTTATATACATATAATGCATACACACACACGCAGCACATATCTCAAGCCATCAACACAGAATGTCTAAGTAGAAAGAGTTGAGAGGTATAAAATTGATTCAGAGCCTAGATAAATGAGTCAGTCTGTAAATTGCCTGTCAGTCAAGCAAAAGAACCTGAGAGGTCCTCAGAACAATGAGAAGCTGGGTACCACAGCACTGTGATCTTAGTGCTGGGGAGGCAGGGGCATGGGATCCTTGGGGATCTCTGGCCAGCAAGCCTACCTAGCTGAGCAAGCAAGAAACACCATCCCCTAAAATAGGGTTGACAGCAACTGAGGAAGACACTGGACATTAATCAGCCTCTGACTCCCACATTTTCACATGTACACACAACACATGTATACCATACATATGTATGTACAACACATAACAATATATAGATGTATATACAACATACATACACCATACTTATGTAGACACAACACACACCATACATATACACAACACACATACACCATACTTGTGTGTACAAACATACATACACCATACATATGTATACACAAGCCTTGCACACATACACCACATCAGAGAGAGGGGAGGGGGAGAAAGAAAAACTGACACACTCTAAGGTCATTGAAGACACTGTAGAATAGAATTGAAACAATTAATTAAGCTTTCTTTTAAAAAAAAAAATTACCTCCAAAATAAAATGCTTGCTAGCAATTTTTAAAAGAAAATGGAGTACTCTGAAAAGAACAAGAAAAGACTATGGAGGAATAAATTCCTTCTATTCTCATTCCTTAAAAGCATTGCTGCTGGCACACTGACTGCAGCCATTTTCCCTGTAGCCTGTTCCCCAGCACCGGAGAAAGTTACACAACGCCCAGTGTTTATGATGCTATTCATAAACATGGTTTTAATTGCTACTTAACAGCCCGTTCAAGAGGCTCTGCTGTAATTTTCTTAACCTTACTCTTAGTTCTTGAATAATTAGGTGGGAAACAAAGATTTAAATGGAAAGAAGAGAAGTGTCTAGAAGAGAAATAGGTATTTACAGGAAATTAAATCAGCAAACAACCTATAGCAGAGAGAATGGAATGCTGGGATCATAAAAACATATTTTATTGCACTCTCTGTTTTCCTCAATGGTATAAAAATGCAATGAATACTTTTACTATAATGTTTACATTATTTTGAGAATTTTATACATGCATACAATATATTTGGATCATATTTGGATCAGCCTTCCTTCCTCTCTATAACCCATCAGCCCTTCCCAACTCTGTGTGCTCTTTTTTTTTTTTTTAAATAGCCCACTGCTTCTTTTCTAGTTCATGCTGTTCATATACTTATGAGTTTAGGGCCATCCACTGGAGCATGGTCTACCTACTAGGTACCATACCCCTAATGAACAGTGACTCTTGAGCCCCCAGAAGCCTTCAGCTCTTCACAGCTCTTCAGTTAGGAGCTGAGGCTGGTGAGCCTCTGCTTCCTTCCTGCTGGAGTGCTGGATAGCTTGATCTTATGCAGACAGCCACAGTTGCCATGGGTTCATAGGCGCAGTGGTCCCATCATGTCCAGTCCTCTCCAACTTCTTCTGTCTCTTACAGTTTTTCCACTCCCTCCTCCTAAATAGTCCCTGAGCCTTAGGGGCAGGCCTGTGATACAGAACTCCCATCTGTGGCTGACATTTACAAACATCCACTCAAATCGTTGACATCAGTCTCATTTTCTCATCAGAACAATTCACTCAAATTTCTATTGTATCTTCATTTCAAGAATAAAGAAGACAATACCCAGAGAGGACTTGCAGACTCATACATGGAGTAAGGAGCTGACCCCCATGTCTGTCTGAAAGGAAGGAACTCTGTTTTCCTAATCACTGTACTGTATACCCCAGGTTGGCTTTTGAATATATTCCGTAGATATCATTAGAAGGCTATCATTAAAATGGAAATAAACTCTAAACAATTACTCGTGTCTAGTGAGTCTTAACAGCTTTTCAATTGTTATGACAAGACACCATGATCAAGACAGCTTATAGAATTGTTTATTTGGGGGCTTACAGTTTCAAGGGGTTAGATTCCATGACCATCACGGAAGAGAGCATAGCAGCAGGCAGGCAAGCATGGTGCCACGACATAACTGAAAGCTTACATCTCCATCCACAAGCAAGGGGCAAAGAGAGCTAACTGAGAATGAGATGGGCCTTTTGAAACCTCAAAGCCCACCTCCCCCAGTGACATACCTCCTCCAAGACCACACCTCCTCATGGTTTCACCAACTGGGAACCATTAATGTGAGCCAATAGGGGCCACTCTTCAAACCACTGCCTGGTATAAGCAGATTCATTTGTTACATATCAATTCTGAAAAATGGTCTACTAAGAGCTGAGGACAGCTAAGGAAATCATCAGTAAATAAAATCCCTTGGTCGTCTAAAATGTTTAAAATTCAAATACATTGGAGGTTTTTCTCAACTTCATTAAAAATGGGGCATGGAACTGTGTTAATTGCAGCTATGGCAGTGAAGTCTGGGTCTGAGACTGGGTGGAAATAGATGGTGGTGAAAGTATTCTGTAATTAAATGAAAACTGTGCTCTGCAGCTTAATTAGTCTGCTGTGACTTAGTTTAAGTAGAAACAGTAAATCTTGCTGAATCTCATTAAGTGGGAGCCAGCAGCCCCACCTCACCTGAAGTTCTGTTTCCTAGGGAGGGAGGATTTACACACATACTCCTCTAGTGTGGAACATGGGAAAGGTGACCCAGCTGTACACGGTATGGAAGCCCTCTATCTTCCATTCAGGTTACAGAGGGCTTCAAGTCCCAGGGACTCTCGAGAGGGTGAGTGGCTGACTTTCTAGGGATGTGAAGAGACTGACCTCTCAAACGGCTGGGTAATGGGAGTTAGATCAACATTGTAAGTTCCCTTGGTGGGCTTTTCTTTCCCACAGACTGATGGAACCTGCGTCTTTGAGATATGTTTTCTCCATACTTGTCAGTATTAATAATCAGGCTTAACAGGGCTTAAAAGAGGGAAAGAAATTTATTTAGGGGCTTTGTTGTCTCATGTTACTAATTAGTTACAAAAGAAAACCATACTCATTACTGAAAATTCAGGAAATACAAAGTTTGAAACAAGAACCCCCGCCCTTCCCCCCCCACCCCCACCTCTCCATCCCTCGTTAACATTCTAGTGCAGTGCGTGCTGCTGCCTCGGATTTCCTAGGGCTGCTGCTGTTTGAGATGCTCCTGTTTGCACATCTTGGTGTCCACTAGGAAGATACCTTAAAGGGAAATTTTTCCTTTCATCATCAACTTTAGCGTGTACACAGTTCCCTTTGCTTACATCTCAGATGTGATCAATCCACTGCTGCTTTCATGAGGGAAGGCCTTTGCAAGGCAGAATCCATTTCTGTGGTAGGAATGAATGTTCCAGAATCGACAGAGAGGACATAAAGACCTCCTGTTTATTCAGTAGCTTGGAGTACATCACACTGGCTGACTCTTATTCCCTAAATGCTTTGGTTCAAGATAAATATGTTGTGATGGTCATTCAGGCAACTTTGAAGAAGAATTCTCAAGTCAGGTTGATGCTGCCCTGGCAGGCCAGCAGGATGGAAAGGGGTTGCCCTCAACCAGGGTTATTTCAGTAAGTCATCAGACTTAATTAAGGTTCTAAGGCTGTTTGAGGTGTGCAGAGGACGGGCCTGGCTCTCGGCTCCAGACTTCAGTGCCCAAGGAATACCTCCAACTGCTTCCTATGGTTTAAAGAAAACAAGATGCCTTCCAAGCATCTGGAAAGTGACATAGCTGTACATGGTATGGAAGCCCTCTATCTTCCATTCAGGTTACAGAGGGCTTCAAGTCCCAGGGACTCTCGAGAGGGTGAGTGGCTGACTTTCTAGGGCAACATTGGCCAGCTAACACGGTGCTAGGGAACAAGGATCTTCTCACTGTTAGCAGCCATGGGGCCCTAAGTGATCCCCAGAAGTTCAACATCATTTTGTTTCCCTGCTGGTGAGAATCAGGGTTCCAACCACTGTACCCCTCTTCCCTTACTCATGATTCTGAAGTGAAATAGGTATTCCAGGAAATTATCAGAAGGTGTGCATCAGCATCCTTCAAGCCAGAACCCACAAGCCTCTATCTTTCTCTACCCCTGAGAAGTACCACTCTCGCTTTCATGGCTCCTGAGTCCTTCGAGAGACTCATTCCTTTCTACTTGCTCTGGATACCTGAAGTATTCTCCTCAGGCTCAATAACACTGAAGCCAACCGGGGGGCGGGGGGCAGCCCATACAGACAGTTCTGCCTAAGTTGAGGAACCCACACTGCCCTTCATGAAGTAAGAGGGTGAATGCCCCGGCTTTCCTGATAGAACATGAATAAGAAAGTTAAAGGGAAAATAATATAAACTGATATACAGTCACCTACCTTTCTACAGAAAAGACAAAGGTGCATAAGCAAACATGAGGTTTTCCTGTCCTGCACCAAGGGGCAAAGCTTGATATAAGCAGATAATCCTGGCCTTGGAAGCCAAAGGGATTGAAATCCTGGAATTTGCTCACCAAAGCAATAACTCAGGCTCCCTGCCCTCCTGGTATGGTGCTCTGCCCACAGTAAGGTCAATTCTCCTTGTTTGTGCTCAGGGCTACCTAAATCCCTGCCCAGGCAGCCCAAGAGAGCTGTTCTAATTCTTTATATTCTAGGAGCAACTCAGGTTCAGGCCTCCCTTCTTAAACTACGTCTGCTACCACGTTAGAAACTGTCTCTAAGTGCAGGGATACCCAACTTAGGATAGCTTAATATAATATAGTTTAACTTCATAGTGGTATATAAGTAGCATTCACTCAATATGATTGAACTTTCAACTTTGGCCTTCACCTGGGCTATCAATACACAGCAGGGCTCCCCCCACCGTGCTGGGCGACACTCACCAGTCAAGCATCCAACTGCAAAAGTAAACACCCAGTACTCTGCAGTGGGCTGTGTCATTAAGGAAATGCTCAGTAGGTTAGGTTCATTAATTCATTAGCATGTTTGTAGTATCTTCAACTTGCTGTGGATTTATTTGGTGATAACACCATCATCATCTGAGGAGCAACCGTGGTGAATTGTTAGCTGATTTATTGGTATAGATAGTGGTTATTTTTCTGCTGAGGAAAACCACAGCTTGGGCTGGGAATGTGACTCAGTTGGTGGAATGCTTGCCTAGAATGTGCAGATCCCTGGGTTTGATTCCCTGCACCACATAGTACGTCTGAGGCCAACCTGGAGTACAGGAGGCCCTGTCTCAAACAACCCAAAAGTCAGAGCTAATCCACTTTAGCCACTGGGGACCCTGTAGGAAAGCTGCCTGCTGCTGAGCCTTCGCCCACCTAAGTACTCCTCCTCTCCCTCCCACTTGACCTACGAGGGAAAATGTACCTCTAGGAACAAACCAAATAAGCAGAGTGTGATTCTCAGTCAATTTATCTCTATTTCTCCTGTTTCATAGTCAGATACGGAGTTCTGGGATAAGATGCAGGCAGAATGGGAAGAAATGGCCCGGAGGAACTGGATATCCGAGAATCAGGAAGCTCAGAACCAAGTCACTGTCTCGGCCAGTGAGAAGGTAACTCAATCTGTCCTCAAATGTTAGCGAGGGTCCTCAGACTCATCGTATCACTTGTTATGGACCATATAGTGACTGTTTGTTTAAAAAAAAAAAATAAACTAAAAGGTATTTTGATGTCAATATGACCTAGAAGAAACTGTAAGTGATGGGGAATAGGTAACTCTGGTGTTTACGGGTAGCTTACCCAACAGTTTGCCACCTGCCCAAAACCTGCCTTGTGGTCAGGCACAGAACTTTTAGAGTGGCTTGTACAGGAATTAGGCTAACCCCACAGTAGCTTATTGCCAATCATCTGCCATGGTTATATAAAGCACAAAGGCTCAGGCTTTATGGTTATTGAACTATCTGCAAAGACACTTGGTACAAAGAATTGTCTTCATACAACCCAGTGTAGCCCAAAGGGTTATGCAAAAATACTCCTCTAGTAAGAGCCTGGAAAATAGGAAGGTCCAGTGAACCACCAGCCAGATTGTCCATTAAGTTCCAACTAACTTGAGATCTCTGCCTTTAAAAACACTTAGTGTTTTTAATTTAGAATTTAATTGGAATTAATTTCTAATTATTTATAATAACAAGTACCCTGAAAGACAGAAAAAAATCACACGTACTCACATAAAAATGTACACATGTATACATACATATACTTGAGAATACACCTATATACTTGCACATACATGTGTCCATATAGATATATGTACATAATACACATATTTATTGATAAAATTTACCTCATGGTTTAAGGATATAAGTCTCAATAGTATACAGTCATGGATAATGGTTGTGACATTTTACTCAATGTAGCAAATACTGTGTAGTGTGTACTTTGCCCTAGGTAGAGAAAATACGTTGAACATTTTGATTTTCAGGCATCTAGAGTCAACAGTGCTATTCAGAATGTCTATTTGCGGTGGTCTCTGTCCCTCAAGAGTTTGAGTAAATCTCAAAACATACAATTTTTAAAGTAACTGCCTTTCCCAATCTAAGTAAGGAAGGCACTGTGGCTCACCAGACCCTGGGCTGTAATCCACATGCCTGAGTGCTGACTCAGCCCATCACCATGTAAACCAGGCAAGGCAGATAGATCCTCTGGCTTTTGACAGTGTTTCTCCTTTCTAAGCACCTATGGAAGAGGAAGGCTGCCATGGTACTTCTTGAACAGGTGTGCTTGTATCAATTAAATCAAAAGGATTCTATGAGAATTCGTGCCAGTAAGTCATCAACAAATGATAGTCTCAAATATGACAGGAAATATTTTAACCCGAAAGCAAGTCAGCTACATCCGTAAGGTCTAAAAACAGTCCATGGGCTTTCTCTAAAGCATCCCTTCTCCAGTCTAGCATAAAGTAAGAAACAAGCGCAAACAAATCCTGACGCATGAAGTTTCACTGTAGTTTTATGTAAAAACAAAAATAACCTTTGAGACAGTGGTTTATTTTGTAGCCCAGGCTGGGCTGGAGCTTACTATGTAGCCCAGGCTGACCACAAACACAGGGTGATCCTCTCGCCTGTCTCCATTGTTCAGAATTCATACATATGAGCCACTATGGACACTCTCAGTTTTTTTAAGTAATCAAAATGTCCATCAATCAGATTGATTAGATAAATTTAACATATCTATATAAATTATTTTAGTGTCACAGGATGACTGCAGTCCAAAACCAAGCAGGGCCTAATTTCGAGACTGAGGGTGAGCCTTTTGCCTAATTGGCATATGCATAGAAAATACTAGATGAGTGTTTGCATATTTCATCTTAGATCTTTTAAAAGATGCAATTTCAGTAGAGGCACCTGTATCCCCATGAGGCCGCTCATTGTTCAGGGATTTACTAAATGTAAGAAGGAAGACGTGGACCAGTCATGCGGCGGCCTCTTCTGTGTCACAGGGATATTACTTTCACACTGAAAATCCCTTCAAGGACTGGCCTGGAGCATTTGAAGAAGGCTTAAAAAGACTGAAGGAAGGGGACCTGCCTGTCACCATCCTGTTCATGGAAGCTGCAATTCTTCAGGACCCTGGAGACGCTGAGGTGGCATTGCCTTTCACTCTGTCCAGAATGGGATAGTGCCTATGTGTGCTAAGGGGTCAGAATGAGATGGGATGCTGCAGGGGGCATCTTCATCAAGGTGTACAAACATTCACTTGGCTTGGGCTGATCATGTTAGAAAGTGATATGTTGCCTGCTTTCTAACTGAGCTTCTCATGGAGATCCAGAGCCCCTAAGGATAAAAACTAAGGACAGAAAACACAGAGATAGCCAATGTGGTGCACACCTTTCATCCAAACACAGGGGTGGAGCAGAGGCTGGCAGAGCTCTGTGAGTTCAAGGCCAGCCTGGTCTACATAGAGAGGTCTAGACCAGCCAGGGCCTCATGAGACCATCCAGCCTTTAAAAAAAAAAAAAAAAGTGGCAAACATGAGGCTACCCCATAGTTTTTAGGAAGGAATAATCTCCAGTCACACCATATATCACCCTTGATTTACTTTCCCAATGTTTACGGGATATCTAATGTGTCCTCAAACTCACACTAAGTCCCAGCATACAATGCTGAAGAGTTGGAGTTAAGAAGACACCTTTGTGGCTCATCTGGAGGGCTGAGTAAATAAAGTACGGGATCATAGGGAAGTAGAGCTGGGAGTGTGTGGCTGGTCCCCGCTTTAGGTAGCTTCCCTGTAAGGAAGTTTGCTCCCCACAGATCACAGCTAAACTAACTAAAATAGCAAGCAAGTCTGCTTCATTTTGCAATGGTAACAGTTTGTTTTTGTGTTTGTCTGTCTGTCTGTTTTCTTGTGTTGGTTTGGTTTGGGCTTTTGGTTGGTTGGTTGGTTTTCTGTTTTGTCTTGTTCTCACAGGCATGGCAGTTTCTTGGTATAACCCAGGCAGAGAATGAAAACGAGCAGGCAGCTATTGTCGCCCTCCAGAGGTACATGAAGCTAAGTTCACAATTGCATGCTTGGGGTCAGATGGAACGTTGCCTTTGGACTCTTAGAATTTGTCCAAGGCAGGCTGAAGAGATGGTTCAGCAGTTAAGAGCACTGGCTGCTCTTCCAAAGGTCATGAGTTCAATTCCTAGCAACCACATGGTGGCTCAAAACCATCTGTAATTGGATATAATGCCCTCTTCTGGTATGTTTGAAGACAGTAGCAGTGTACTCATATATACATAAAATAAATAAATCTTTAAAAATAAATTGTCCAAGGCGTGTGCTGGGTTGCCAAGTGCCACACCTACATAGCTTTGATGAGATAATTTTCCCAAACCACTGAGAAAAAAATTTCCCTTAAATGCTTCTCAATCTACATATCAACACATGTTCACATCTCACAGCAAAAGCTGACTGGGGCATTGTGTTTTCCTTGAGAGTCTTGTCCCAAGAGATACTGTTAATGAGGGAATGCCAAGGCCTCTTAGATCATGTGAAACAGAGAGGACTCAAACCCCCATTCTATGATGCTAATTCTAGAGCACTCTGAACTGTGGCCTCTGGATCAGTCATTCCTAAACCTGCATATAATGTACAATGGGATGATTTTTTAAGATGTCTTAGACACTCTCAGAAATCATGATTGACTTGGTTAG
Organism: Mastomys coucha; assembly: GCF_008632895.1. Lineage (NCBI taxonomy): Eukaryota > Metazoa > Chordata > Mammalia > Rodentia > Muridae > Mastomys > Mastomys coucha. The sequence continues at coordinate 26,639,704 of NW_022196899.1, read as the reverse complement.
GGCTGAAAGAGCATCATTAGCACTAAAATCTCCAAGGGGATCCTGATACTCAGAGTTCGTGGCTGAGTTTCTGAGGTACTGGGCACTTGCTTCTCCAAGTTTCAGGCAGCTCCTCCCAGCATCTCCATCATCTGTGGCTTGTCAGACCTTCCCACCTGAGATCCATTGCAGCCCCCAGTGCTAGAATGGGTATAGTGCATAGTCTCTATTTTGCACTTCTAAGTTTGGAAAGACCTGCTTAAGACCAGTAAGTAGAAAGGGATTCAGGAGACAACAATAGCCTGGGATATCTATAAGCCCACATTAGTAATAGAAACAAAGATATCACCCTCTCTCTGCAAACACCGTACAGTCTTCCGTCTCTGTGCATCAAAATTTTGTTCAAGTGCAATTAGGGGAGTTAAGACAATACAGTGACATTTGAATAATATTATCTTTATACCATATAGCAATCACACTTCCTGTGGCTTTAGAAAAGCTTTTTAACAAAACCAGAGCTGGAAAAATGGGCTTGGTGTTTAATAGCCCTGGCTGCTGTTGCAGAGGACTCTGGATCAGTTCCCAGGACTCATAATGGAAGTTCACAACCATCTATAACTCCATTTCCAGGAATCCAGTGCCCTCTTCTTCATTCCATGGGCACCAGGCTCAAACATGGTACACAGAACAGTCATACACATAAAATCAAATATGTATTTTTAAAAAATAAAATTATAAATCCAGCTGTCATGAGGATATTTTAACCTCTTTTAAAAATACTCTTTGGTCTTTGTTTTCATTTGGAGAAATAAAGTACTTTGTGGTGACTTGGCATAAATAAATTTAACTTCTGCAAGTATTAATTAATAAAGGTTTCAAGACTGTATAAAATACCTCTCTGTAACCCTCGGTGTTTTGCCTTCTCTCAAGATGCCTGGAGTTGCAGCCCAACAACTTGAAGGCTCTGATGGCCTTGGCTGTGAGTTACACCAATACCAGCCATCAGCAGGATGCTTGTGAGGCACTGAAGAACTGGATTAAGCAAAACCCAAAGTACAAGTACCTTGTGAAGAACAAGAAAGGCTCTCCAGGCCTCACACGGCGGATGTCTAAGTCCCCAGTTGACAGGTTGTCCTCACTCTGTGCAACCTTCTATGACCTGTGATGTTAATTACAAGATATCAAATGACCACTGCCCTTTGAGGAATAACTGAAATAAGCATTTTGTGAGGAAGAAAGGTTTACCTTAGCTCACATCCTTAAAGTTAGACAACAGTCAGCCCATTGCTTTAAGATTTGTGACGCAGAGATGCATCAAAGCAAAAGCACAGGGTCAAGAAGGTAGCTCGTCATGGTGACTAGGAAGCAAGGGGGATGTCAAGGTTCCCCATATCTGCATCACGCACCACTTCCATGACCTGACTTCCTTCTATCAGGCCACAGATTACAAGGTTCTGTCACCTCTCTACAGAGTTTGGAGGGACACATCTCTAAACCCCAGAAGCTGTTCTTTAGACATAATAACCAGTATGATGACCATTCATAGACATTTACCCACCTACTGTATTTCAAAGCCAAGTGCTTTGGAGTTAATACCAGTACACCAAGAACTAGAGGTGCATAGACCTAAGTCCCTTGTCAGAAGAAATCTGTTTCCTAAAATTTTAGCAATGAATCCCAACACTAACTCCTTCTCATTGAATCATCATTGGTCAGCTCAGCTTCAAAGGTCAAGCACTGGCAAGCACATAGCTCACAGTGCTTGCCCCATGAGAACCTTACCTAACGCGGCTTGTATGTGTGCTTCATTGCGTATTCATGACTATTGACCATATCGTTTTTATAGTTCAGTATTAATAGTCCTCTCATTAAACTAAGATATATAAGCATTATTTTTCTAATTTCTATGGAAATGAGCATTTTGCCTGAACATAGACCTGTGTACCCAGTGCATGCCTGGTGCCTGCAGAGGCCAGATGATGATGTCACTCCCTTGTGCCTGGAGTTACAGATCATTGTTGGCCGTTATATGGGTGCTGGGAAACAAACACAGGTCTTCTACAAGAGCATTAAGTGCTCTTAGCCATTGAGTTGTCACCCCGGCCCTTAAACTTTTTAAGGAAAATTTTTCTATTTGGGGCAAGAAGGATGGCTTAGCAGTTAAGAGATCATAGTTCTCTTCCAAAGGTCCCAAGTTCAGTTCCCAGCAGGTAGATCAAATACTACATAACCGCCTGTAACTCCAGCTCCAGGGTTCCAACTGCCTGGGCACTGAATCTGATTCTTCCATCATAGCTCTGTTCTGGAAGGAGTGAAGGAATTATACCTGGAAGCTGCCCACCAAAATGGTGACATGATTGACCCAGACCTGCAGACAGGTCTTGGAGTTCTGTTCCACCTGAGTGGAGAGTTCAACAGAGCAATCGATGCATTTAATGCTGCCTTAACCGTTCGGCCAGAGGTAAGGAATCCCAGCCCAGTCCAGCTGAGTTTTGTAACAAGCTTTTATGAGTGAAGCTTTTCTACATTACCTTTACATTTTACCTCTCTCACTAGCGAGTTCAAGTAGACGTGCACACACCACTGCAGCTGTCCATACCAAAGTGCCTAAAATAGAAAGGTTAATTACAAGATATCAAATGACCACTGCCCTTTGAGGAATAAAAGTCCTTTTCACCAAGTGAACCCAGGAGAATTTTTAGTAATTAACTCATTACAGCCCGTGTTCATGAGCACTGAATAAGCATTCAGCCAGCTTGCCTCACCTGGGGGGGGGGGCGGTATGGGAACACTACCACAGTGTTCCTGGATCTTAAAGAGCTCTGGTCTTTGTCATAAGGATTACTCATTGTGGAACCGTCTTGGAGCAACCTTGGCAAATGGAGACCGCAGTGAGGAAGCTGTAGAGGCCTACACGAGAGCACTGGAAATCCAGCCAGGTTTCATCCGGTCTAGATACAACCTGGGGATCAGCTGCATCAACCTGGGTGCCTACAGGTAAAGTATCTCTGGGTTCAGACAAGCTGCATGGAGACTCAACGTCCATGTAATTCTGTGTGAACTATGAATAACCAAACATTAATTTTTTGATTTGAGAAAAAAAAGAAACTTGGAGAGGGACAAAGCCACGGAGAACTGGTAAGATTGCTGTGGAAGGTTTCAGACCCACTGTTTGGCAAAGCAAAAACAAATATACAGTTTGTTCTAAACCTGATGTACAGATAGAATGAGTTGGAAAAGAAAAAAGAAAAAAATTGTAGGCTTATTTTTAAAACACAATATTAGGGAAGGAAATTTTTAAATGTTGGGTTATTGTTTAAAATGTCCTGGCACAGTCATGGCCCCAAAAGGCTGCAAAGCCATTGAATAGCCAGGAACTCAGCTGTTCCCACTCCCTCCCCTGTTCACAAGTCCCTTTACACTTCCTGCAAACAAGAAAAATGGTCAAAGCCTTTGGATAATGTGAGTTTTTCTATCAGAAATTGAACTAGAGCATTTTAAAAGATTCATTGGAGTGTAATAAAACATTCTGTGTCATCAGAAATAACATGGTTTACAAGAAAATAATCACTTTCCAAAACCAAACTGTGCTGAGAAAGAAGAGTAGCAGTGTGCTGTGCTTTGGAAAACTCCTTTGAACATCTTGCTAACTAGAAGCAGTTTCTTTCGGCCTTTGTATTCTGTCTGTTGGGCTATCTCATATGCATGCTCCCTAGGTGTGGTGAAGCAAACAGGGAGGCAGATGAGGTGAGCAGGGGAGGGAAGCAGGGGAGGGGAGCAGGGGAGGGGAGCAGGGGAGGAGGGAAGGGGAGCAGGGGAGGGGAGCAGGGGCCTGAGTAGGTGAGGTGGGCAGTGAGCAGGTGAGCAGTGAGCAGGTGAAAGGGTAAAGGTCAAGTGCCTCCCTCAGTTTTGTAATGAAAATCATTTGCCCTCACAAGCCCCAGGTTCCCCAGACCATACTTTGAGAACTATTGATCATAACATAAAAGCTTTTACAGAAATTAGCTTCAGGGTACTCAACAGCAAAATTCTAAAATGACTTCTGCTATCCCTATTCTTCACAAAGGGACTGAATTTCAGCAAAGAAATTTGCCTAAGGCTCAACAGCTGGGACTGTAGCCCAGGTGGTCTATAATGAAACTTAATCACTTATTTCTGCCACTACCAGGCAAATTCAGATCACTTTGCTTTACGGG
>NW_022196899.1:26614615-26635500 GCF_008632895.1 Mastomys coucha | reverse complement strand
GCAGGGGGGAGGACATTTTTGTTCCTAAAGACAGGGTACATAGATTACTTCTGCACACATCTCGAGGTCTTCTGATCACATCTCCAGATCATTCCTAGAGCAGTGGAAGTGCATTGACTTAACAGTGATTGTGTTAGCCTCCCTTCTACCTAACTGGCATTTCCTTTCTCTTTCTGGCCCACTATGTTTAACAATACATACTAATAAGAGATTAGCTTGAACGCCTGAAAGTCACCAGAGAGCCCAATAACCCTGGAGAGATCTAGGGCTCAGCACAGAAACAGCTTAATCTGATCATTTGTTTTAGTATGCTGACTCTGGAGTTCACAGCATTTTGAGATGTGCTTTTCTCCCTTTTTAGAGAAGCGGTCAGCAACTTTCTCACTGCCCTCAGCTTGCAGAGGAAGAGCAGGAACCAGCAGCAAGTCCCTCACCCTGCCATCTCCGGGAACATCTGGGCTGCCCTCAGGATTGCCCTGTCGCTGATGGACCAGCCAGAGCTCTTCCAGGCCGCTAACCTTGGTGACTTGGATGTCCTCCTAAGAGCTTTCAACTTGGATCCTTGAAGGAAAAGAAAAAAAAATAATAATAATAAAGGATAATAACGCCTCTTCTGTGTTATTATACTAAAAAGGGACAAAACTATTTTATTATGAATTTCCAAACCAGAAATTTTTTTAAAGGATAAAGCTGAGAGTCAAAAGGCCATGGTCATATGACCCAAGGGAATTGATTCCTACAGATCCAGTCTCTGTTCAGACCCCAAAGCACAAAGTGAAGGTCGTGTTCAAGAGAAGAACTGAGATTCTCAGGACAAACCAAGATAAGGTAACTACGTTCTCTCCAAAGTGCAAGTGCATGTCGGGTTATGCTGTTCTTGTCCCAGCTGGTGGCGCATCTGACGGACAGTCTTGGGACATAGCATGACAATTTGTCCACAGTCTGTGAACTCAGGCTGTCTCTGTTTCCCCCTTTTGCAAGACTGAACATAGTCTGGGCCATTGGCAAATGGACACATTCAGCCTGACTGAAGGCAGCCATTGCTTCCCTCTCACCCATTCTAATTTTGACTGTAAGCCTTTGTTTTCAGAGAAAGAGAGCTTTGCTGGCAAAAGCAATTTTTGCACTAGAAGTTTTTGCTGTTCCCAATGAAATCCTTTCTAGGATTGTACATAAGCACTTTAATATCTTATTTATGCCTTGCTGGGCTTCTACCTTGCTGCTCCAGTTTCTAACTTGGGAGGTAGGGGAGGGGAGGATAAACGATTTGAGAACTCAGAGTTGTTAGTTCAGTGGACCAAATAAAAAAATTATAAGAATAGTTTTTCTTAACATAGGATTTGGAAGGTGTGTTTGCATAGAATGTAAATATGTTAGACCCATGTTTCTTTGTGTGTTTTCTGGGGGCCTATGAACCTCAGTGGGAAACAAAGTTCCCACTGCATTCTCCCTGCAGAAAGGAGCTTGGCGACTCTGAGATTTCTAATGAGTTGTGTTAGATTTGTTTTAATATCCTAGCCTGTTTTCCTGGCTTCCTAACTGCCTTGCACAACGATATTTCCTTTAAACTGTTACTATTTCAAATGGTATTTCTTAAGCGTGATAAATACATTTTTCCTAAAGGCAACGTGTTTCCTGAGTTCCGTAATTACCCCCGCTGTCCACCTCCTCACATTGTAAGTGACAGAAGGCTTGCATTTGTAGCCCAGCAGCACAGAGCAGCAGAGGTCACATCTGGAAGACACATGCCACCCTCAGCGAAAGCCAGGCCTTCTCCATTGGCCAAGAAATCTGACTTAACTGTTGGCCTCCTACATATTTCTTCAGATTATTTGGTGGGCATTTGGCGCTTAGTGGTCATTTCAAAAGATGCACTCATTAAAAATTAGAAAAATGTTGGCAAAGCACTAACCAAAATAACATTTTGCTCAGCTCGAATTCTAGTAAACTGCCCTATTTGTCTTCTCTCTGTAGCCTTCCTGCATCTAGAATCTTCCCGAAAGTAGTATGATCCCAACTCTTTCATGTCTATTGCTCACTAGTGACTCACTTCACTAACAACTGTAGCTTCCAAACTTTGGGCCGAAGCAGATATGAACTGTGGAATCATCTACTAGTGATTGAAAATATGCCAGAGGCTGACTGGCCCTCTCTGTCGCTGTAGAGTTCCCTGGATTGGGAGATACCTGAAGTTCATAAGTCACTACAAGTCCTTGAAGCTTATCTATCACATAAGCTTCCTGGCTCATAAGGACAAAGTGGTAAGGCCACTGTAGTGGCCTCAGGCTTTGCTCTTCATGGTCAATACTCCCTATGCTACAGCAGTAGCCCCATGCTGGCAGCAGGCACTGGGAGGCACCAGGGCATCCACTCCTGGACACAGATATTTCTCACACACTTTCTAATAGTCTGAGCAGCAAAGAACAGTTCAGGTGTATTTTCAAGAGCAGAATTATCTAGACTGTTAGAAACAGATTGGGAAGACCTCTTTGGGCCAGACTGCAGACAGTGGCATTGTCTGCTGGGACACTGCTGAGAGTGTAGTGACTGTTCCTGTCTTTATCACTCTTAAGTGTCACATACTGACCATGTGATGCGAATCCTTCAGAGCCCCTCTCCAAGTTTGTGAACCAAGGGTTCAAAGCAAGCTTCACGACTCTTCTGGTCCTAATGCTCTCCCAGGCCCTCAGTGGCACGTGATGTGGCCAGGATGATGGTGCACCACACCCTCCTCCTTGTCACTTCACACGTATAGCCAAACTAGTACAAATGTGAGAAGTCTGATTTTATTTGATCGTTGCTGAACTCTGTCAAATTTTGTGACCCAAGTTTATGTTGCCATTGGAATACAAAGTAACTTCAAACTCTCGGGAGTTATGTTAGGAGACCGTTGACAGTTTTCCACTTCACTATTAGGTAACAATTTGTAAGACATTTGATGGGACTTTATCCACTCCATCAGTTCTATCCATCACAGTCCAGATGTTTATAGACTGCCACCTGTCAGGAAGTTCAAAAGTATTGCTTAAGAGGAAAAGAGCTGCGGTTTTCAATGGTATCATGATGATAGTAAAAGCCAATAACTAAAATGTAAAAATGTGTATAAATGGAGCTGTAGCAGACACTAGGCAGAGAGCTTCTTCAATGGCTTCCTTCTCTGCTTTTTTTCCCTCTGTGCTTTGTTAGAGCTTCTCATCCTCATGGCAAGAAGTTGCCTTTTCTCTTTCCATTTGATTCTTCTGAGGCTCTGGGGCAGAGCCTGAGGATGGTATTCATTCATGCAATGGCCACTCAGTGCCTTCCCTGGACTGATTTTGCCAGTAAATTGGATGAAAATCCAGAGGAAACCATTCATCATTGCTAAGTTCTGATAGAACATCTCTATGCACAGAAGAGGCAGGATAGAGGAAGACGGGGGGTGTAGCTCAGGGGTTCCCATGTGCCCACCACCACATAAACTGACCATGGTGGTATACACAGTAGTCCCAGCACTGGGGAAGTACAAGGAGGAAGATCGGGAAGATCAGGAAGCTTAAGGTCGTCCTGGGCTCTAGGTGGCGCTGTAGAGATGAGGAGTGAAGAACCTTCTAACCGAGTCAGTCTCAGTGATTCTATGTTCTCTGCATTTCATCCCGACACCCCTCCCAATGACCCACCAGAAACTTTAATAACTAACAATGAAGTGCACTTTCTCAGCCAGTCTGATTTCTGCCAGAATTGGGTAGGAATGTCCAGAGTATACTCACTCTCAGATTTACACGCCATTTTCATTGAGAGGTTATGCTGACTCGTAGATCAGTATCCACAGTCTTTTATAGATAAATCGTTCTGGGATACTCCCACTATACAGACTAGACTTAACTGTAATCGCAATTCATCTCACAGTTCCCAAACCTCTTACCATTGAGTTTATCTGTGCCCTCCTGGGGAAAGCAGAGAAAAGAGGATGCTCACTCCTCCTTGGTCTCTGAATTGCTTCAAGTTTGAATTGCACTTACATTAGTGTTGTGAGGACCATAGGATTTTATCCCCACCCTGACATGCTTCTAGAAGCATTCTAGAAAACAGGTGTTGGGAAGATTTAATTTGTGTGCCACCTTTCTGAGACCTCTGATGCTGGAAACGAATGCAGGGGCAACATCCATGACTTCAACCTTGTAACATAGCTTTACACTGGTTCCCTGTGCAGAGTTCCCTACCCTATTCCTCACACTGTTTATAGGACTGGCTGAATTAAGCTGTTTTGAACTAAGAAGTAGATCCATATATTTTTAAAGAGTGTTCATAGATCAACTCTGGCATAAAGTTTGTAAAAAGGAAATTTTTAAGAAAAAAAAACATATAACCTCAGGTACAAAAAACTATTGCATGTATCAGTACTTAAAACCTGCCTATGACTATTAACCAAAGCATGCAAGATAACGTCACTGAATGTAAACTGGCCCACCCACCCCAAGCATGACTGCTGTCATAGGCTAGCTTGTGTTTCCACTCTTCTCAACAAGCAAGCACTTCCTAACCTTGTTCCAGTTTTTTTCTGTTTGCTTCTTCCATCTTGTCTTGTAGATTGTTGGCCTGGTATCACATTGGCATTGACCATTGCTCTCAGGTTGGCTCATACCCTGTGACTGCCAGTCCCTAGCCCATCCTCTGAGGGACCCAGGCACAGACATGGGTCCTTTAAAACCCATCTGAGGGTCAACAGAGCTAAAGGTGTGGCAAGGCCACCCAACTGTCCATGTGCAAGAAGCTTTGAACTTTTAATTCTTAATAATGGATTTCAAGTTTTCTTTTCAGAAAGTTTAGGGAGAAATAGAAAGTATTTAGGATTCTAAATTATGTGGGAAGGTTAAAGTGATGTCACACACATGAAGATTGCCCTAAGCAAAGTGGATGTGGACCCTTAGTTTTCCATCAGAGTGGTATGTCACAGAGTAGAATGTAGAATGTTGTTCTATTTGCAAAGTCAAAGTCTCTCTCCCTTTAGAAACTAGATTTGACCAACCTGACCACAAATACTCAAATTCAGGGGTAGAAGATGATTTTATAGCCAGTGGAAATGTCACTTCTCTGACTTATTCTATATCCCCAGTTTTATGAAAAGGCCAGGAAAGGAGTAATTCCAGCTCAGTGAGGCTGGTACTGGGGACGGAGTTCCAAGGGGTACAGTGCTGGCCTGCCAGGCACAAAGCTCTGGGTTTGATCCCACACAGCATTCAACTGGGCACAGTGACACCCATCTGTAATCCCAGCAAGTGGGAGGTAGAGGAAGGAAGATCAGGAAGTCAAGGTCATCCTTGGCTATACAGAGTTCAAAGCCAGCCTGTGCTGTTTAAGACCCTGTGTCAAGAAAGAAAGAAAGAAAGAAAGAAAGAAAGAAAGAAAGAAAGAAAGAAAGAAAGAAAGAAAGGAAGGAAGAAAGAAAAAAAGAAAGAAAGAGAAAGGAAGGAAGGAAGGAAGGAAGGAAGAATCAAAGGAAGAGAGGGAAGGAGGGAGGGAGGAAGAAGGAAAGAAAGAAGAAAGAAGCAAAGGAAGGAAGGGAGAAAGGAAGAAAAGAAGAAAGGAAGAAAGGAAGGAAGCAAGCCCTTTAGGTAACATGTGCAGAACAGCTTTTGTTAACCCTTTTATAATGCCCCATGTCCTCCACAGATAACCCCAGAGTCCAAACTACCTTTCCTATGCACACAAAGACTATGTGTGAGGATAATAAACAATTAGAGGAAAGCAATAGTAAATCAAAGCATGAGGCTTAATAGTCTTTCATACTGTACGAGGATGCTGTGATTGCTGCAGAAATCCAAATAAGATGTTCTAGAGAACAGTGTCCCGGTCTCAGGACCTCTTTAACAAGAGGAAATAGAGCTGATTCTCCCTCAGCGAGATGTAGGGCAGTCTAAAAAAGTCACTGAAAGGGATACAGTGAAAAGGAGCAAGGAAAGTACTCATGGCGACACTGTACAGTGGGATTGGCTTTGGTTTCTCTTTGAAAGGATGGGAGAGGGAAACGGCATGCACACAGTAGATGACCAGAATATCTGCCATCCAGATTGTGAGCAGTGTGTCCATGTTACTGTCTGTGAAAGGACACAAGCTTCATTTATCAAATCCCTTCTTTTCCCGCATATCTCATCTGACCCAAACCCTCCTCAATTTTCATTATCCAAATTTGTTTACATCCGTTGAGAAAAATAACTGATTAATTCAGTAAACTTTTTACAGCCTACAAGAAGCATTTACTACTTAGAAATATTTCTATCTATTTTGTATATCTGTGAATACTGCATATCTAATCTAACCTAAGAATTGTGTTTTAAGAAAAGTGCAATAACTACCTTATTGTGCTCAATGTTTAAAATCTTGGGATTTCTTTTCAAGCTGAAATAGGTAACAGAAAAAAAACTTAACTTTAAATGTTTACACTGAATTTCTAAGTTAATATCAACTCCAAATTAAGTGATCTATACTCAGTTAATGGCAATGGGGGATTTGAATATTATTGGCATTCTATGAGATAATATTTCTGTGGCATAGTGCATAACACACAGCCTACTCTGCCCTGTAGTAAGCCTTCAGTATAGTCTTTCTCTGCATTGCCTTTTGAAATAAAACTTATAAAAATGACCATGTATCTTACTGACATGTTAATTCACAGATGACTTATAATTTGCTAAGTACAGAGCTTAAGGTAGTATGTTTATAGTTTATTGAAGGCACGCCTTCCGTTTTTACATTATTAACCTGTATTTACATGTGTGTAGTTTTCAACTATGTTTCCAAATAAACTTTGTCTGTGGCTTCATGGTCTTTTTGGAACTCTCTCAAGATGGGATTTGGGGTCAGACCACTTAAAGTCAAACAGAAACCAATTACTACTGCTTTAAGAAGTCTTTCTGTTGAGTATCACTACGTATAATTTTGCATGAATTATCTGGAAAGCAAGAATGCATTTGTAGATAAAGAACAAACCTTGACAAGCATTTTCCTTTGTAAATTTTTTAAGACTAAAATATTAACCTGAAATTGAAATTTGTGATCTTTTTAGAATAAAAGCATTAAAATGTGTCACTTCAAGGTCTTTCTTGGAAGGGGCTTAGTCAGACACTAAGTAATTCTGTCTGTACACAGGCTCTGTCTGTACACACCTAGACTGTAATAAACAGTCACATGTGCCCAGTGGGAGAAAGTGGTAGTGAGGAATTACGAGAGGCTCGGGTCCTTATTTCCAGGTGGTCAGAAAGTAGGGGAACTGTGGGCTCAGATTCTAACCCAGAACCAGCCAAATGGAGTGAGGAGACACATTCCTGGAAGAATTAACAGCTAGTGCACAGCACCAAGTTGGGAATCAGCTTGTTATGTGCTCATGAAGGAGACCGAGGGGGCAAGGCCTGGAAGCAAGGAGGTTCAGGAGATGCCAGGTCAAGTTGGGGATTCAGGAAGTCTGTTCCCTTCCTCCCAGCCTGATTAGGTTGACATTGATGGTAGCCACATGGGGCCTGAACTGGCACGCATGCCCCCACCTCACTGCCCTCTCTTGATCTCAGGTGCCACTTGGCCTTGGTGTCTTCCATTCTTCCCTCCAAAAAGTCAAGTTGCACATGCACACACTTTACTGTTAAGTGATAACAGTACACTATGTCAACCAGCAGGGGACTGAAGCGTCACTCCCACCACAGGCCAACTTGGTGCTTTTTAAAAGTCTCCTCCCTCCACTTTTTAAACATCAGATGTTCTTAACTATCAACATTATTATTATTCCAAAATATTATTCCAAAAACAACTCCTCCTCTCCATGTGTATGTAAAGCCAAACAAAGGTTTAAAGCATTCTTTATGATTTTATTTATCTATGTACTTGTTCCTGTGTGTATGTATGGCGGGGAGGCTGCACATGCATAGATGAACCTTGGATGTTTTCCTCTCAATGATTTTAAAATGTTTGTTTATGTATGTGATCTGTGTGTGTATGTGTGTGTATGTGTGTGTGACAGAGAGAGAGAGAGAGCGAGAGAGAGAGAGGAGAGGTGTAAGATGTGTGCCATGTGTGTAAATGTGTGTGTGGTATGAATGTGTGACATATGCGTATATGTGTGTGATGTGTGTGAGATATCTGTGTATATATGTGTGTGAGAGATGTTTGTGTGAGATGTGTGAATGTGTGAGGTGTGTGAATGTGTGTGAGGTGTGTGTATGTGTGAGGTGTGTGTGTGTGAGGTGTGTGTGTGAGATGTGTCTATGTATGTGTGAGGTGTGTGTGTGTGTGAGGTGTGTGTGTGAGATGTGTGTATGTATATGTGAGGTGTGTATGTGTGAGGTATGTGTGTATGTGTGAGGTGTGTGTATGTATGTGTGAGGTGTATGCGTGAGGTGTGTGTGTATATGTGTGAGGTGTGTGTGTATGTGTGAGGTATGTGTGTGAGATGTGTGTAAGTGAGCCCACTTGCATTGCTCAGCAGAGGGCATCAGATCTCCAGGAGCAGAATGGCAAATCATTATGAGGTTTCCTGGCACAGGTGCTAGGAACTGAATTTGCCAGTCCTGTACAAGAGCAGCAAGCATTTCTTCCCCTGAGCCATCTCTGCAGCTCTCACGTCTCTAACTGAGCCTGGAGCTCACCACTTCAGGAAGACTTTGGCCAAAGAGCTCCAGGGTTCCTCTCATCACTGCCTCCCTTGCACAAGGATTACAGATAAACACCACACCAGCTTTTTATGCAGATGCTGGGGATCTGAACTTAGGTCCTTATGCTTGTGTGGAAAGTATTTTTGTGACTGAGTCATCACAACAACCCCTCTTTATTTTTCACATGTCTCCCTAAACTATGCAAACCACTTATACGTTTATATTATTATTATTTTATTTTTATTTTACATGTTTATTATTACTACTATTACTAACTTTATATTCCACAAAAAATGCTGCTTCCTAACTGGTTTGGATTGGTTTGTTTTAAGGGTATTTGTTTTGTTTTGTTTTTTTTTTTTAGAGTGCTTTGGGTTTTGGTTTTATGGTTTTGGTTTTTATGCTGAGGATTCAACCCAGAGCTTGGCACTTGCTAAGCAAGAACTTCATGACTGTACTGCCGTGGCCCCTAGTTATCAGATCATCCATCTTCATTTGGGGAAATGATGGCTAATTCTAGTGTTCTCCCTTTAGAACTAAGCTGAAACTAAACCCAGAGCAGGCTGCAAATTTGAATTCCCTTACCTGAGCTTAGATGGACAGAGATCTGTTCCCTCCAAGGAACCTGCTTGGGGCAGTAGATGCTTCTACTTTTCCCTTTACACCATATCCCCCGCTTTCCCTTAATTTTACCACTTCATAGTTGATTATTGTAAATGAAAGAGGAGCCAACTGTGATTCCGTGAGTGGTCTTCTGGATTCAAAGCTGACTGAAAATCAAAGCTAACCTTCAGACCTGCCAAAGCTGACCTGGGAAGAAAGAGGCTTCCGAGAGACAGCCAAGGCCATAACTTAAATAGGCTGCTTTGGATTGAAAACTGAAATCAAAATCATGCAGATAATGTGATGCCTGCCTGTCTTCCCAACACTCAGGGGGCCGGGGCAGGAGGACGGTGGCTGACTGGCCATGTCCCTGTCCCCCTCACTGCACCATGTGTACCCCTCCCTCACTGCACACGTAACCTCCTCCAAATAGAAAAAGATCGCTTTTTTATCAAGGGTATACAAGTACTTGTGTTCCCCTGCCTGAACCTCCAAACAAGCTCTCACAAAGAGAAAAAGTCTTCTTGGCCTAACATATACTTAAGTCTGACCCCATAAAAATAATGTCTCACAACATCCTTAGTCATCAGGGAAATGCAAATCAAAACAACCCTGAGATTCCACCTCACACCACTCAGAATGGCTAGGATGAAAAACTCAGGTGACAGCAGATGCTGGCAAGGATGTGGAGAAAGAGGAACACTCCTCCTTTGCTGGTGGGATTGCAAGCTGGTACAACCACTCTGGAAATCAGTTTGGTGGTTCCTCTGGAAACTGGACATAGTACTACCTGAGGAACCATCTATACCACTCCTGGGCATATACCCAGAAGATGTTCCAACATGTAATAAGGACACATGCTCCACTATGTTCATAGCAGTCTTATTTATAATAGCCAGAAGCTAGAAAAAAACCCAGACGTCCCTCAACAGAGGAATGGATACAGAAAATGTGGTACATCTACACAATGGAGTACTACTCAGCTATTAAAAACAATAAATTTATGAAATTCTTAGGAAAATGGTTGGATCTGGAGAATATCATCCTGAGTGAGGTAACCCATCACAAAAGAACACACCTGGCATGCATTCATTGATAAGTGGATATTAGCCCAGAAGCTTGGAATACCCAAGATGCAATCCACAAACCACAAGAAACTCAAGAAGAAGGAAGACCAAAGTGTGGATACTTCGATCCTTCTTAGAAGGGGGAACAAAGTTGCAGAGACAAAGTATGGAGCAGAGAGGACAATCCAGAGACTGCCTCACCTGAGAATCCTTCCCATAGTCAATCACCAAACTCAGACACTATTGTGGATGCCAGAGAGTGCTGGCTGACAAGAGCCTGATATAGCTGTCTCCTGAGGGGCTCTGACAGTGCCCGACTAATACAGAAGTAGAGGCTCACAGCCATCCATTGGACTGAGCACAGGGTCCTCAATGGAGGAACTAGAGAAAGGACCCAAGGATCTGAAGTAGTTTGAAGCCCCTTAGGAGGAACAGCAAGATGAACTAACTAGTACCCTCAGAGATCCCAGGGACTAAACCACCAACCAAAGAGTACACATGGTGGGACTCATGGCTCCAGTAGCATATGTAGCAGAGGATGGCCTAGTCGGCTATCAATGGGAGGAGAGGCCCTTGGCCCTATGTAGGCTCTATGCCCCAGTGTAGGGGAATACCAGGGCCAGGAAGTGGGAGCGGGTGGGTTGGTAGCAGGGGGAGGGGGAGGGAATAGGTTTTTTTTTTCCAGAGGGGAAACCAAGAATGGGGAGAACATTTGAAATATAAATAAAGAAAATATCTAATAAAAAAAGAAAATAATGTCTTCAAGACTTATGATGGCAAAGGTCTGAACTGATGACTCTGCCCTCATAAAATATTAAGAACTGATGCCAATTAAACTAATTTCATTCAAATAGAAAACATACAGTAATTTTAAGTTAGTTAAATGACACAAACATTTCATATCTCCTCTTATTTCCAATCTCCCAGGTGTCCCCAGGCACTGTGTCTCACTTCATGATACAGGGCGTGGGCTTTGTTTCTATCTCAGAGAAAGATAAATCTGGGGAGAGAGGGAGCCACCTGTCAGTGTCCTCACCTTCCTCCCATGTCCCCATTTCTATGGCTCTGTTTACACCAACCCCCATGCTGGCATAAGACCCCATCCCATTCACCTGCTCACACACATGAACCTGCACCTCTCCCATGTCTTCTGCATCAGCCTCCAAAGCTGGTTTGCTATTTGTCCACCTGCTTCCTCACATTTAAAAACAAATCTTCTCTTGAACCAGTGCTTATGTACACC
The DNA here is from genome assembly GCF_008632895.1 of Mastomys coucha. NCBI lineage: Eukaryota > Metazoa > Chordata > Mammalia > Rodentia > Muridae > Mastomys > Mastomys coucha. The sequence goes on along the minus strand of NW_022196899.1, from coordinate 26,623,969 downwards.
CCACCCACTTCTCCTCTCCTGGGAGCAAAAAATCCTGGTTTCCTGGTTTAAAATTTGCAATGCCTTTCCACATATCTCTCCTCTGTCCTTGCTTTTCTATCATCCAGCCTAAACAAAAGACAGTCTTAAACTTCCATCAGAAGGGTCGATGGATGCTCCATGAAGATCCTTAATGCTCTAGGCTCTGGAGTCTCACAGCCCACCTGCAGGACAGCTGGTCCCGCTGGCTCTATCAGGCTCACTGCCATCTACCCAGTCCTGAGGAGAATCCAGTGATTTTATGACAGCGCAGACAGGCCACCACTGGGGGCTTCCACACCAGTTCCCCCAAACACCCACCTGATGAGTCTCCTGCTTGCAGGTCCTGGCTTCGATCTCGTCTCAGCAATGCTGTGCCATCCCTGGGTAACTTACTTATCAGAACCAGCCTCCGTGTCCTGTTCCGTGCTCCTATGGCACCATCTGTTCACACCTCACAGAACATTACTGATTTTGTACATTTAGTACCTGGTGTTGCTAGGAAACTAACTCAACAAGGGCAAGGTGCATGTCTACTTTGTTTACAGACATGGTGTAAGCAAAACAACACATAGGACACAGTAGATACTTGTTTATTGTGTGATGAGCCAGGATTCAGAGATTCACAAGTCAGCTGGCCGAATGAAAGTCTCCAGGAAAGTTTGTTTGGAAAGAAGTCATTAATGGTGGTAAACCATGTAGTTTAAAAACACTCTGGACCAAAACAAGGGCTCAAAACCTTCCATAGCCTTCAAGAACCATTTGTGCCAATGTGGTGATATAAAAATGTCCTGTGTCCACCAAATTCTCACATGCTCTTCATACCTTATATAATGAATCATTGTACCCATTGAACAGAGGACAAGATCAAGCCACATGAAATTCAAGAAGGGAAAGGGATCTGATGTTGATCCCGGGTGCCCCATTCCTGACATTCTACCTCCCTACCACTCATCCGAAGAAGCAAATTTCACCTTTTCCTATTGTATTTTCCTACTATGAGTGAAGTCTGTCCTTGAACACCTTTGGGAAGCTGAGCTGAAGGCTCATGAGCTTGTAGCTGAATGATGGGTGTGGCAGGCTCTCCTGTTAGACATGTACGATAAAGCAGTAGCGGCTAGCTTGCAGGCATTTTTCTCTGAACCCAAAATAATATCTCAGTATGCCAACCACTCCCCTCCCATAACTGGTCCCTTTCATCAAAACTACGGCTGACACTGTAGTCAGGCAATGATTGGGATTTTCAAAATACATAGGCTCATTTTTTTAAAAACCTTTGAACAGCAGAGAGATGTATTTTCAAACAATAAGTAGCATGCCCTGTGTGCTAAGCAAAATAATGTGCCTATCCCAAAGACATTACTAACGCCTACACTCTATCCCTGTGCATTATGAATGTGGTGTCTGGTACAACCAAAAGATCTTTGTAAATGTGACCAAATGAAAGATCTTTGCTTATTTGCACAGGTTCTCTTGTAACCCAGGCTGAACTCTAACCACTTACATTGCTGAGGATGCTGATCTCCTCCTGATTCTCCTGTTTCTAGCTCCCAGAGGTCAAGGCCACAGGAGTATACTGAGGTTTAAGGACTTTTGAGATGAGAGTGGTCTGGATTACCAGAGTGAGTCAATGCAATATCAGGAGACTTATAAGAGAGAGGGAAGCAATCCATTAAAAGGAGACGAGAACATTCCTGATATCAAAGCTGTCAGGATGCTGACAGCTTTAAAATAAAAATAAAAAAAGGAAAAGAAAAAAGAAAGGAAGGAAGGAAGGAAAGAAGAAAGGAAGGAAGAAGGGAAGGAAGGAAGGAAGGAGGGAAGGAAGACAAACAGACTTAATACTGTTCTGGAAACCATAATAAATAAATTCTTCCTGTCCTGTGGTTTTAGCCTAAATAGAACAGGTGAGTGGATGCGTTGTTTAAACCAAGTCTGTGGCAATCTGGTAATAGGGAACTTTTACACAATAGAAACATAGTGTCAGATATGCCAAATCACTGATGTAATATGTTCATTCTGCTATTACCACTGGAGGGCCAGGACCACAGAGCTCTCTGTGTGGCTGGATATCCAACAGGGAAAATCCAGATGTCAGGTTCCTGGACCCCCACCATTCCAACCCTCCTTCAAGGTACTGACATCTGCTGGGGACAAAGAGCCAGGTCATATCAACAAGCCATGGCCAAAGACAGAATCAGGCATGGTCTTGAGTTCCCAGTTCTCCTGTGGCATTTTTCAAATGAAAAAACAGACAAGAGCCATAAAGGGACCTGAGTTTGTGAGAATAGCTTTTAATTTAAAACTATCAAAGCAATAAATTATCCATCTCTTTTCATTACAAGCAAGTAGTCTCCCAAACACTTGAAGTAGTTTCCACACCAAATGTGACTAGTGCAAATTAAATAAATACCAAGTCTTCCAGCAACCAGCAGTAACACTACTGGGCAGGTGGGCACAGGTCAGGCTCAGCCTCTGTGCAAGCGGAGGAGCTGAGATTCACACAGCCTTTCCACATACCCAGTAGGGAACAGAATTCAGGACACGAGGAGGGGAACCCCAAGAGAATGTTGCCTGAAATGAAAACAGTATGCCCAAACCCTTGCCCCAGCTAACATCCACAGCATCCTGAGGATGCTGGGAAAACAGGTGCTAATCCACAGGGCAGCTCCAGAGCCAGGCTGAGGAAGGCCACTGGGGGGCGCACTGCTTTTGCATCTAAATTGGGGGAATGGATTTTTTTTTTTTTTTAAAAGCAGAAGAGTCCCAGAAACTAACTACAAGACTCTTCTTGAAGTTTCCGGGCTTCAAGTTCCCTGTGCTTCATGTGCTCCATCTGTGCTGCTCTGATTTTGGAGCCTCTGCAGGTTCCTGTCTTACCATGGGATATCACTGCCGACTTCTCAGTGCAGAACAGTCATGGGAGGGCCTTAGCCATACCTCTAAATTGTTCAGTACCCCTGCCAAGAACAGGTGACAGTGGAAATTTTCATATTAAATGACCATCACATGTAATCAATCATCCCACCATCATTTGCAGTAGTCATGCTGCTTGTTGAAGCTCTCAAATTCTAGTGCGCATTTTATGGATATGGAACAATCTGAGTATGGACTGACAAAATCCCCCCCCACACACAGGAGGGCTGTAGAACCTCCCACCAGCTATAAGGGTGTTGATTAATTATAGAGCAGGTGTGCTAATTAGGTTTGTTTGCTTGCTTTGTTTGACTCAAGCTAAGATCTTCTGAAAGAGGGAACCTCAACTGAGGAAAGGCTTCCATTAAGATTAGCCTGTGGGTAAGCCTATGGGGAATTTCCTTGATTAATGATTGGTAGGGGAGGGCCCAGCCCAGTGTGGGTAATCCTGGAAAGCAGGCTGAGAGAGCAGTGGGGAACAAGCCAGTAAGAAGCACTCCTCTGCCTCAGTTCTTGCCTTCAGATTCTTGCCTTGAGTTCCTGCCCTGACTTCCCATCCTAGTGGAGTGTTAAATTATAAGAAACTTCCCTTCCCTCCCCAGGTTGTTTTTAGCCATGGTCTTTGTTACACCAATGAAAAGCAAATCAGAACAGTAGGGAATCCTGGTGGCATGGGGTAGGTGGTCCTAGCCACCAGCTTCTAGCACCTAGCACCAGCACAAACCTTGTTCTGTCCCCTGGGATATTGACCTAACAGGTAGAAGCACATTATTTCTAATGCCATCTCTGTTCTTCCCACCTCTCCTAGCAATCCCACAGACTCTAAAGACCTGTGATAAGATCCAGTAGCCATGGCATCTAAACACCATTTCTAGGACAGACAGCTTTGGCATCACGTATCTGGGGATCGGGGCTAGTAACAGTGGAATCGGGATTTTAAAATACTGTGTGTGTTTGAGTGAGCTGAGAGGTGTTCTGAGACGTTTCCAAGAGGGTGTCATAAATGGATTGCTGCTTTTGTTTGGAGGGGGTGGCAGGAGACTCATAGACTGAAAAGTTTTGAGTTCGGGAGTGGGGGAAATAAGATTACAAAAGAAAATAGATTAGGAAGAGAACTGGGATGTGGACCAATGATGTTGGGAATCTACAAGCTAGAATAACTGCAGACTCATACTCGGAAACTTCTAAGCGACTGCCACAGTTCATGTCTGATTCTGGTTGGAACCACAAGAAAAGAAACACAAAATGTGGTGGCCAGACAGAAGGAGAATTCACAGACTATCTGGTCTAACCTCCCGGTCCAGAGACAAGGGCCCAGCAGTAGAAAGACTTGGGCATGTCAAACTGAGATGCTGTCAGGACATAAGCACACGTTTAAGTCTGTAGCTGAGGTAACGGGAGCCCAAAGAGATGCAGGGGGAGTGGCAGGCACATTCTCTGTAGGTTTGGTAAAACAGGCTAGTCAAATGAAAATACTGAAGCAACATTGATATAAAATGTCATTAAAATATGATTCTTCCCAGATTCTTCTCATTTAGAAGAAAAAGAAAATCTGTACCAAACTGGATTTCTGACTAGTTATTTGGGTATTTCGACCAAGGGACGAAACAGATCCATTTCCCAAAGACATATTGGGAGTCTACACAAATGAATATCAAAAGATATTTACAGGAAGAAAGCATTGTCCTCTACACAGAGGCTTACACATGGAGAGAGTCACACAGTCACGCCACATCTCACAGAAGACTCCTAGCAGGGGGGTCAGCAGACACAGCCCACACTGTTCCAGTTGCGGCCACATGTATCCAGTCTACACACATGTGTAAGATAAGTGGTATATCTCACTGGTACTCCAGAGCAGCTTAGTTTGCATATACCAGGAGACACATGCAAGCACATTTGTAATGAGAAAGCAAGGCACTGCCTACATCAGTGCATCCAGCTCCTGATCTGAATGAACAGCACACATACAAAATCTTGCCGGGAAGAGCCCTTGTGTTTGTGAGGCAGGGAAGAGGCAGCCATTATATACTTTTTCCAAGTATGTCTTGGCATTGGAAGGGTTACTTTGCTTCTTCTACCTAATGAAATAAAATGGTTTATAGCCTAAAATCTTTAATGTGGATTTTACAACATCGAGTTTGCAAAGTTTTATAAAATCTTTTATTTTGTTCAAAATATACATGCTATCTTTGACCACATTTGAATTCAAACCTCCTGAGATGCCCCTACCCACATGAAAGGCCTTCACTTTGTAACACTACAAACCAGCCACTGAAGGCCTAAGTTCAGTCATTATCCTATAATACGTGGCCCTATACAGACTGCGTTTTGTAAGGCTGCTTAGTGTGGGAATTTCCACTTCGGGGGTAGGGGCACTGGTCAGGGACACACACAACAGAGACTTAGGATCTCGGAGCCAAGCCTCAAAGGTGCATCAGTGGGACACTGTCAGAGAGAATTACAGCATCATGAGCTCCCTCCTGTCATGTCATTTATTCTCAAATGGAAAAAAAACATTGTCAAAGTCAAGAAGGCAGGAGTGCACTCTAATGGAGCCTACCACATTCCACCTTCTGTTCTGTGAAGGTTCTTCAGAATTGATCAAAGCCTGTTAGAAGGAGGGGGGTTGTCACCTGACCACCATGCAGATGAGGAAAGTGAGGCACAGATGAAAGGAAGGACTGGCCCATAGCCAACGAGAGACAGCACCCAGATGCACCCAGGCCTCTGGCCCCAGGTCCACAGCCCAGGCTTACATGGGATCTTCCTTGAGACAGACCCCTGGGTTTGAACTCTGATTGTTCAGACTCATCCCAGCCCAACCCGATATGCCTCTGCTCTATTCAGCCCGTTCTGTTCCACTTCCTCATTTTTCTGCAATTTCTAAAGAGAGCAATCCAACAAGTACACATCAAGCAGACAGCAATAAATCCTTTTCCATTTGATCAATAATCTGAACCAGAAACTCCAGAGGCTGGAATTTGATGAAAAGTAGTAACAAAATTACAGAGAGCTCTCGTTCCTCTCCACTGCACATCCACAGCTCTGCTTTGCTCTCAGGCCACAGCTAGGACACTGAAATGACCAGGTGGGAAGACTGGCTTTACAGCTGTGACAGAAACGTCTCTGCAGCTCACATCCTTAAAGTGCTCCAGGTTGCACCACGGACCACAGCAGATAGGCAGTGAGAGCATTGGGAAAACTGGCCCCAGACAAGTGGAGATGTAAAAATGTAAGAAATTTTAGAGACCAGAAAATCAGACAAACCATGGGCATTTAACATGATCCCAGGGAGTAAGCATGAGCCAGTTATTTAACTAAGCTTTGAGGGAATGCACTGCTGAGGAAGAGATCCCATCTGCCCTTGGCAAAGCACAGTGTGACAAGACTTAGGCACCTAGCATTGATGTCAAATGACATAGACCCACATGAATGCCAGACAGCACTTCGAGGCCACAGCTCAGCTCTCTGTACTCTTTAAAATCGAAGTGGGAAACTCATTTTTAAACAACTGTTCCTGAGATATAATTTTTAAAGGTGTTTGCCTGCCTTTTCCAAATATGCTTAACAGCCACTATTTAGCCTTTAAACACCAATCCATCAGATCTCCAGTGGACCGCAAAGGTCTCACACACACACACACACACACACACACACACACACACACACACACACACACTCATACAGTGTAATATAAAGTTTGATGTGACTTAAATTAAAAATAGCTTCCACTGCAGATGTCCTAGTACACATAGCTAGGTCAGAAACTTACTGTGGGAAATGAAGACACAGTGCCACCAATAAAAGCCAGTCCAGGTTTTGATTTCCTGTATGGAAAATTTTAAAAGTGGGCATTTTCCTCACTGTAGAGGGCCTCTCACTAGTGACCCCCAAAGCAGAAGAGAGAGAAAGACAGTGCCTATCTGATGGGCTGGTGGCCAATGTCTTTGCTTCCATCACCCTCTCCCTGAACAGTCACAAAATCCCCTATGACAGAATATTGCAGCCAATAGGAGTTTCTCCCCAGCTCTTCTCCAGAAGGCGTTGTGACCATGCTCTTGAAAGAAGCAATAAATATCCACGTCGTCCTCCGCATCTGGCTGTCCCAACTTTTTTCCTTTAGTTTTCCTTTTTCCTTTTCTTTTTTTTTTTTTATTTTTTTCTTTTTCTTTTTTGGCAAATTAAAAAGGTGTATGGCTTCTTCTCGCCAATTCTTGTGAGGTTTAGCTTGGTATCCTGCGGTAAAAGTACATATAACCCAGGTCTTTAGGGGGCCTTTCTGAGGCACAAACTTTATGGTCATTGTAGATCACCCATCTGAAAACAAAGACAGAAGTCTGTGTCGATTTGTGTCAGCAATTGCCTGGTGGCAGGAAGAAGAATCTCCAACAACTAAGGTGCTTTAATGCAACCACGGCCAAAACATGGCATAAAAGGAACAGAATTTTAGTAAAGAATCCCACCCCCAAGACAGTGTTTATGACCCCAGGATAGCCTCAAACTCCATAAGTAGCACAGGATGTCCTTGAACTGTACACCACTAGCTGACTAGTTAACTAGCTAACCTAAGCCCCACTGTTTGTATTTGCTAAACAGTTGAGAATACAACACGTCAGGCACATGTGCATGCCTGTAACTCTAGTACTTAGGAGGCCAAGGCAGGAGGACCTCAAGTTAAAGGCCAGCTAAGACTACAAAACAGGTTCTAAGCTAGCCTGAGCTACATAGAGACTCTGGTTTAAAAAACAAAGGTGGGGAAGTACACCCCTTCAACCCACTATGAGAGGCTGGCATGGTGGCACTCACCTTTAATCCTATCCAGCACTACAGAGGAAAAGGCAGTGGATATGAGTTCAAGACCAGCCTGCTCTACATAGTGAATTCCAGGCCAGCCAAGGTCTACATAATGAGTCCCTGTCTCGAAACAAAGCAAAGCAAAACAAAGCAAAGCAATGTGAGAACCAGAAATAACATAAAAAATACATGTTGTGGATCACTGTTTGTATCTTCTGCTCCCTCGGAAGGTGCCCTGAGGAGGAGTAGACAATACACTCAGGTAGGTCAGGTGAGATCTTAATTGGTCAGACAAGCCTAGAGCCTATGATTGGGCCATGGAAGGAAAAGGCAGAGTTGAAAGTTTTAGAAAAGGGAGGGAAGGAGGAGAAGAGAAAAGGAGAGACAGAGGACAGATGGAGGAAGAAGATGGAGCAGAACCACGTGGCCTGGAGGAACTGCAAGTCGCTAGGGATTTCATAGCTGAGCAATTGAGTAGTGAAATGGTGTATCTGTCCAATCTAAGTATGCACCTTGTAATTACATTATTGAGTTGTGTATTCTTTGCATGGGCATTTTGGGGTTGGAGATTTACCATTATAAATCTGGCAGGTATATTATAAGTCTCTAGAGTTTTCATTTCATGGGGCTAAGGGGAGCTGAGTGAGCAGCAGTTGGCATTCTGCAGGCCAGCCACAGGAGGGTAGATGTCCTGGGAAGTATAGATTCAGACATTTAAGGAGAAACTGGTTTGGTCAGCTTAGCAAGCAGAGACCTAGAGAACACGCTTGGGAGTGGGTTTTTTACCAGAGCAGCTTGGCACCAAGCTAACAGCATGGGCTGGGCATGACCACTGGCCATTGCAATAGCTGGATTTAGCATGGGTTCTTTTTAAAACTACATGCAAAAGTACAATTAGTAGAATGGCTAAGCCCAGAAGAAGCCCAACACAACACCTATCCACTAAAAAGACTTACCGTCCCTCCTTTTTGATATGGCAAACATAATGGCCACTCATTGTAGATGTTCCCATGTGACTGATGAATGCAAACAACTCGTACACTAGGGAAAAGAAAATAATTCAGTTACAAGGCAGCAGTCAGGAATCCAGTATGCTTCTAAACAGAACCTGGGGCCAACAGGAGACAGGCTATGTAGATTCATAGTCCAAGTCTAACCTTGCTGTGTTGATCACACACAGTCGAGCACACACACATATACACACACAGCATTGCACATGCATGCATGCCCATACACACTCTTATATGCACACTCTCACACACATTCACACACACACATTCAGAGATACACACATACACATTGACATAGCATTCTACCAGCAAGCAAGAATAGACTATCAAAGTACAGCAAGCACTGCTGACACTAAACTTAGATGTACTCCTGAGTCTGCATCAAGCTTGCAGATCTGAAAGACGCATGAGGGTGGAAAGTTGTTTTACTTTTCTGAGCTTGTTTCTATCACTAAGCTTGAATAAAACAGAAAGAGGGGAAGGAAAAGCAGGAAGGGGAAGGAGAGGGGTTTGAGAAGAGGAAAGAGAAGGAGGGCTGAAGGGGAGGGGCAGGAGAGGGAAGAGAAGGAGGGCTGAAGGGGAGAGGGCAGGAGAGGGAAGAAAGGAGGGCTGA
>NW_022196899.1:26613162-26614168 GCF_008632895.1 Mastomys coucha | reverse complement strand
GAGGGGGCATGAGAGGAAAGAGATGGAGGGCTGAAGGGGAGGGGGCAGGAGAGGGAAGAGAGGAGGGCTAAAGGGGAGGGGGCAGGAGAAGGAATGGGAAGGGAAGGGAACTGGAAGGAAAGAAATCATCCAATCTGCATAGCTTTGTGAAATTTTGGGTCAAATGTCATGTATGGTCAGGAGATAATAAAATCACTGTTTTAGAAAGGGCCAATGGTTCACACAAGATGTCTGATTTACTCATGCTAAAACCTATGAGGATCATAGGATATCACCATCCTGCTTTTCTGAAAAGACTGAGTGACCCCTCAGAGAGCAAGGCTATGTTAATTCTCTTCTTAGTAACTCTTGTCACCAAGTTCAGTACTGCCTGAGTTCTTGTTGAGTTAGTTCTTGTTGCTTCTACTCATCCTAGACTTACACAAAAACAAAGCAAACACCATCAACATGTACCTACCCCTCAACAAACTGTTACAAATTACGATGTGATAGCTAGAAAGGCAGAGCAAGCATTTACAGATTGTCACAGTAATGGGTGAAAATTCTTCTTAAATGATTGAGAGACATTCAAACAGGCTTACATATCCATTTCCCAGCTCTCAACTTTCCATGATGTTTTTCCATAAACAGCCTCTCTTCTTGCCCTCCTTTTCCTTACCCCGATTGTTTTTACCTGATGATCAAACCCTCCTTCCCAAATATTTGTCCCTGGACATGACATGACCTCTTGGCTGTCCAGATGCCACACTGATGATCTCCCATATGTCCCATCTTCTGGTACCCCTCACCTACAAAAGTCAGTACCTGTAACTTTGATTTCAGATATTTATCTCCAAAAATCCTCTTTCAGGTTAATACCATCCTGTTGTAGAATAAAAATTCTTAACTAAGTCTCAAAATGAAGTCAACTATGCTCCTATAGAGAAATCTTTGACTGTTTGTGAGGGACATAAACTTCACGCCCTTAGGCTAAGTGACTGTTCCAGGAACTTGAAAAACACCTTTC
>NW_022196899.1:26603668-26613072 GCF_008632895.1 Mastomys coucha | reverse complement strand
CTACTCCCTGCGTGGTGTATGAGTCTCGACCCCAGCATGCTGGCCTGAGCTCTTGTCTCGTCTTGCTTATAATAAAACTTCCTCGTGTGATTGCAGCAAGTTCGGTCTCAGTGTCTCCCTGGGTGCGCGGCAACCCCGAGACTTGAGTAAGGGTCTCCCTTCGGGGGTCTTACACTGTCTCCTGGAACAAATGCTATTGCTTTCATAGCTTCATATCTAGAATGCTAGTCATTCATACATAGCATAAAACTGTCTAAGAATAAGAGTTGCATGTCTGCAATCCCAGAACTCAGTAGGCTGAGGCAGGAGGATGCAGGGTTTGAGACCCTAACTCAAAAAAAAAAAAAAGAATGAATGAAAGAGAGAGGGAGGGAGGGAAAGAGAGAGAAAGAGAGAGAGGAAGGAAGGGTGGAAGGAAGGGAGGGAGGGAGGGAGGGAGGGAGGGAGGGAGTAAGAAAAGAGGGAAATGAAATCAGAGCATAACCTTGAAGTTTGTCTATTGCCCTTATTCCCAGAAACCTTGCAATGCCCTCTTGTCAGTTCTTAGACTATCACTACAGTCATTGTGGTTTTCTACATCTAAGACCATGTCACCTAGTTACTTTTTATTGGATTGAAGATGTTTCCTTTATCCCCTAGTTTATTGACAGCTTTCCCTCAGCCTTACCATCCCAATTGATGGCAATTCCCATCTACTAGTAACTTGTGTCAAAAAATCTTGATATCTCCCTTGCCCCTTATATCTCACAAATCACTAGTAAACGCAGTCACCTTCAAACTTTATCCAGAAGCCAGACATCATACTCCTCTCCACTCGTTCCCCTGGGTCCAGGTCACCAAGGCCCTTCTCAGGACTGGTTACAAGTCCCCTGATTTCTGCCCCTACTTGTCCCTGACAATTTGGACTACTCTGGGCATGGCTCTCAAAGTGGTCCTTTACTTTCCTTTTTGTTTTTTAGTGGAAGTCAACCTGTGGTCACTAATGTTCCAACACCCTCTGGTGATTCCTATCGAGCACCAGAACCTCTGACTCTTACACTAGCCTATGAGATGCCCTGACCTCTTCCCATCTTTCTCCCATTACTTCACTCTAGTTATTCTGGCCCCTAGCAGGGCCTCAAGCACGCCCAGTGTGCTCTGCCCGCAAGCCTCCACACCTACCATTCCTTCTAGCAGAGAACTTTGCTTTTCAATCCTCATGTGACTCAAGGCTTCCATTCTGGTGCCACCTTATAAACCCTCACCTATCTTCCACCTCACCCCACTTGGGCTGTTGTCTTTCCCTGCTTTGGTTTCCAAACAATGCCAAGTGCCACATGATGTCACACACATATCCACCAACTGTTAGCTCAGTCTAGAACATGCTTGGCAAAGACAGAGAGTTTGTCATTTTCCTAGCAATAATTTAGGCATAGAAAAAATTATTTTTAATGAGATTATTGAATATTTTAACAAGTGAAAAAGGCAAGTAATTCTTCTCATGTCCATACTTGTTTCTATAGCTTCTTATATTGTATATAGTTTTATAAACCTCAAACCAACATGTAAATTTGGGTGTACAATGGTAAATCAATGTTAACAGGAAATCAATCATCTGCTAAGTTTCTGTTGCTATCATATTAACTGGCTGAAATGGAATCCTAGTTTAATAATCAGAAGCAATGACAGAGAAAGAGTTGCAATGACAGTCATCATAACTGGGATTCAATTCTGAAAAGAGTGACCCAGCAATTTTTACATTTGTCTCCCCTCCTCTGAGCCTCCTGGGCTAAGAACCCACTCTGCCTAGGCAGGAAATGCAACAGGGAAACCTTTCCTTAATGCCAAGTGACTTTGTAAGCAAACCTCTTTGGAACAATTTCATGTCAAATCCCAAATTTTCATCTGAAAATATACAATGCTGCTGTCTCCAAGTATAGTATAGTATAGGTGTTCATGAAGAGAGGACACAGTACTCCCAAGGCTTATCCACCCCCTCAACTCTACCCTAAAACAATATCATCAGCAGTTCAACAGAGCATTGAAGGAGCAGTTCCACCCCAAGCCAGGACTGCTTCACTGTCATGTTGTTCATACACCCACGTAGCCAAAATGACCAGCCAGATGGAGTTAGACAAATCCAAATGTTATCAACAGAGTCCCTACCATTAACCCGGGTCTTAGATTTTTAATATTGTGATAAAGTACTATGACCAAAAGTAACTTGGGGTGAAAAGGGTTAAAAAAAAAAGTCAGGGCAGTAAATCAAGGCAGGAACCTGAAGCAGGAACTGAAGCAGAAGCCATGGGAGGGTGCTGCTCAGTGGCTTACTCCTTAAAGCTTGCTTAGACCGGTTTTTAATACTATCTAAGACCACATGTCCACGGGTAGCAATGCCCACAGTTGGCTGGGCCCGCCCACATCAATCAATAAAATGCATCTACAAGGCCAATCCCATAGAGGAATTTTCTCAATTAAGATTCTTTCTTCACAAATGACCCTATCTTGTGTCAGGTTGACATAAATCCAGTCCACAAGGCACTTTCTCCTCTTCAGTTATGGACTAAATAGATGTGTATAGTCAGAATCACACACACACACACACACACACACACACACACACACACACACAAAGTTTAGCATAATCCCAGGCTCATGATTTAAATTAACCATGTTTATCAATATGAGCAACTTCCCCATGCATTATTCAAAACTTCCTACTAGGGACTAACAGCGAAAGAGAGGATCTCTTTCAACACATTTGCAGAAGCTAAGTAGGCAAGAGATGCCAATTTTTAATCTGTTTCCAAACGACTGAAATGACTAAAGCCAAGGGGAAAGCTACCCATGGCTCTTCTCCAAGTCCCCTGAGATCCTGTCCCAAAGCCTCATAGTGCACATCCCTTCCAGACAGAGAAAGCACAGTGTGACACAAAAATACATAACTCAGAAATGTTGACTTTCAAAGTGCCTGGAACAGTGTGATGTGCCTGAACAACTGCTACATTCTCCATCTGTAAGGGAGCATCCCTCGAAATGACCGGGCTCGGGCTACCTGGGAAACAAGCATTCTTCTTCCACACAAAACTTGCTCGGTGTGAGCCTTCGGGCTTTTGAACAATGTTGGGACAATTAAAGACTCTGGTGACTTTTGAAGTCAGGCTGAATTTATTTTGTCTTATGAGCCTATGGGAGTCAGAGATGAAATGTAATGGTTTAAAAGTGATTTGTTTGACAGTCAGGTTGACAAGGAGTGTACTTGTGATAATTAATCTTCATTGTCAACTTGACTGGTGATGTCTGTGGGGGCATTTCCAGAGAGGCTTAATTGAAGAGGGAAGACCCATCCTAAGCATGGGCTGGGTGCTTGGCCCGAGTACCAGCATTCCTCTCTCTGTGCTTCCTGACTGCAGACCCAGTGTGACCAGCCACTTCATGTTCCCATCATCATGCCTTCCCTGCCATCAAGGACTCTGCCCCTCAAACTGTGAGCCAAAATAAATCCTCTTCTCTTAAAAAACAAAAACAAACAAACAAAAACCCTTGCTCTGTGTAGCCTTTATGAAAACTATCTCAGTCTTTCAAAAGGAGGAGGGTTGTTTTTGTTTGTTTGTTTATCACATGGTACCACCACCATCCCCATCCAGGCAACATAATATCAACTGTACTCTGCGCTATTGTTCTCTGAGAAAGCAACTGCCAGGTAAATTCTGTAAAAGTAACTTTTATTGTCCTGATAAACTGTTGTCCCCATGGTGTACTGCTTTCATCTGCTAACTTAGGCCTAGTCCTGGAAGCTTCTAGCCTCTGTACAATGTTATCTAGACCTAGAATGTTTTCAGCCTCTGAGAATAATCTCACCCTTTCCTAGTTCTTTCTGGTCCCTGGATAGCTGATTCATCTCAGCTGTTATGGCTCAAACTTCCAAGCTGAGTGATTCAATCTGGCTTCTCTCTCTCAGCCTCTCCTGAATTGCTCTGCTTGACCTCATACTAACTTTGGCAATAAGGTCTAATCTTCTGGTTCCTTCTCATTCTCCAGTTCATTGTATCTTCACCTGTGTCTATCTCATTCTCTTTCTGCAATCTGTCTCTGTACCACTGTCCTGGTAAAAAGTTCCTCTTTCCTCTCTCTGCACTGTCCTCTTAAGAAGCTTGCCTTTCCTCTCTCTTCTCATGAAAGTTAGGCATATGCTTCTGTGAAATCTTTCTCTGATTTGTCACTTTGTCTGCCACTCAATCAGACATCACTTTCAAACATAGCTGCTTCCTTCTACAAACCAACCTTACCTTCATTGTTTGGGATTAAGGGTAAGTACTGAGTCTGTATTCCAGCCAGCTAAGAGCTGAGCCATACTACAACTAGAAAAAAAATGTTTTTTTTTTTTCAGTAAATAACACAATCTCAGAGTTCACTGTGTGATTAAATATCCTCCAACAAAATTTCCATCAATGTTCGAAGGTCAAAGAGGTTGACAGCATTTGAATGTCATGTGGAGTAAAGGTCACCCAGAGATCACCCACAAGTCAGAGATACCATAAGTCAAAGCCCGCCCTGTAGCCTGCTTTTGTTCTGGAGAGAGGGGGAGAAGAAATGAGGGGAGTATCATATAGCTGTGAACATGACTGTCAAAATCTGAAAGCACAAGGTTAGGGTTGTACTCTAATAACTCAAAATTACCCATAGCAATGACATTTCAGCAAGTCTGCTGCCTCCAGTCTGAAGGGTCAACTAGGTTCAACTCACCACTCACTGCTGAAATCACAAACTTAGGAAGCTACTGCCAAGTTGCACCTTTTGGCTAAGATAAAAACCAGTTTCTGTCCAACTGTCCCATGTATTCAAGGATGCAGCTTGAACACATCCGAATTTGACCTAACCCAGGCAAGCTTACCCTAACCTTTCTTGGTTACCTTGTCCTTGACTAGACCAGGATCCTGGATTAGAGCTGTGACTCAGGAATAGGCTCTGCCTGGTATGCACACGGTCCTGGGTGCTATTCTGAGCACTACAAAGTAGTCAGTCATCAAAAGCAAATACCCTAGTTATTCAGACGTGTTTATGCAGTGCTGGTGTCTAACTGGTTCTCTACCAATCAGCTAATCTGTGAGGTACATTCACTTCATACTCTTAAAGGTCATGACTTTGCCTTCTTAAAAATCACACTTAAACTACATGTCATTACACTAATCAACTCCAGCATCAGAGTGCCTGACATGAACCCACTGTCATAAGCAATTACTATAATAGCCAGCACCAATGTCTCCTGAGGGCATGACCCGAGTCTGCACAGAAAAGAAGGAAAAGCAGATAGACAGTAAAGCCCAGTGGTTCACTTCCATTACCTATACTACAACATCAACATCTTTGGCATTTATATCCCAATACTGACAGCTCACATTACATCATTGTAATTACAACTGGCTAGCTCAATCCAGTCGACAACATCCAGACCCTTAGAGACAAAGAGTACTAACACTATGGTAATCCTGGACACGTCACCAGAGCCTTGACTCATAGCCTGTTACCCATTTAAAGTGCTACACATGCTCTTCCATACCTGCTCACTCTCCTAACAGTCATAGTCATGGAATCCAGAAGATAAAAGCCAGGTGCTTCTGCCACAATGTCTCCAAAAACAAGCCACCTAGCAAGTGAGATTGCTTGGGATTTCCCTAAAGGACTGAAGGCAAAACTAACTTTAGCATCTTAGTCCCTTACTCAAGAGAGCTAGGTTTTCCACACACCCCCATACGTTCTCCTGACAGCTCCAGTGGCCTGTGCTTGTTCTGGGGCAGGCCAGGCTGCCACACAATCAGAGTATCTGTGTAGCATGGTTAACAATGATAGAAGTGAAGCTGTTGCTATGGTTGCTCATTCCTTGAGGCAGGACTACACACCAGCTCCTGGAGTTCTCTGTCAGATGGCGCTGTCTCCCTTTCACACAGAGTTTAGCCTATCTGGTCCAAATTACTTTCTTTGCTTTTGTTTCTGTTGCTTGGGCCCTAAAAGTTCAGAACTCCAGTCTCTCTGGGCCCACACAAGTGTTGGTGAGTCAGAAAGCCACAGACTCTACCCATAGTGCTGAAACACCCTCATCTGAACAGAGCCAGGGCATTTACTTATATATGCACCGACCAAGGACTCCTGCATGTTTGTCCATGTTCCAGAGAACTGAAGCTGAGGCTTCATGTGCTAAAGTTCTCTAACATGGAGCTGTATCTCCTCCCCATCTTTATTATGATGCTTCAAATTACAAAGATCATGTCCTCAGGCATTTACACTTGGGTGTAAATTAATTGGCTCCAGGTAATGGCTTTGGGGGGAGGGGTTAGCTATCCCTGAAGGTGGGAGCTCTGAAGTCTGGGTGCCCAAGGACTGAGCAGATGAAATGGGGGTCTGCTTCCTGGTTGAAAACTCCCAGCAGCTGCTGAAGCTGTGAACCACAGCAGCAATGCTGGAGGGGTGCAGGCTTGAAGTAATCATGAGTAATCATACGGTAATTACACCGGCAATCAGTAGGTTCTTTAAAAAGTTAAACACTCATTAAGTATGACATAGAATGCGGATGATTTTGTTACAGTTACGTTACCCTGATATTGCTTTTAGGGAGTGGTTATCAAGTAAAGTATCTCAGAGAGACCATAATAAAGGCTTGATTTCCCCCGTTTAGAAAATGTTCAAAACTCAACAGAAAATGAGGCAGTAGGCCTAAACTGCGAAAGACCCAGCGATAAGTAAGCACGATAAAAAGCGGGCTTTCACCTCGATCCCAGTGGAAGGCGTAAAACTCGATGGCAGGTGTGAAGCACAGAGAAAGGGAGAGGCCTGTGGTGGCAGCTCAGCAGCCATTGGATCTGATCCTCCTGGTGAGCAGGAGAGGAAGAAGCCAGCCCCTGGCACTCAAGGCTGTGACGAAAGCTGCCCCCTAAAGGCCGGGAGTGTCAGTGCCCTGACACTGCTTGCTCAGTCAGAAAGACAGAAGTACCTGTCCTTCGTTCATTAGCCACAATCCAAAACACTTGGGACCTGAAGTGTCCAAGATTCTATGTTTTTTGTTTGTTTGTTTTGCTTTTAATATTTGCATATGTTGGGACCTAAGAGAAAACAGAAAAATAGTTTCTGTTTCATACACATTTCTTGAAAAGAGCTGGAAGGTAATGTATTATTTCTAGTGGGCCTGCCTTTGACTGTAACCCATCACATGAGCTCAACTGTAAAATTTTTCACCTGAGGCATCACGCCAATACTCAAAACTTTCAGACTTGGGAGTATTAGGGGTTCCAAATGTTAAGATGCTCAGCCTACAGCTCTTTATAGCCCACAAACCCGCTAAATGCAGCCTCTGCACATGTCCTCCTTGAGCCACTACCTTGGTAATAATCACTTCTGAGTCAGGTGCCCACCTCACTGTGTGCAGTGTTAACCTAGGGTGGAAGCTTCTGGTAGCCACTCTCCACTTTCTTACAGCTTGTTACCCTAAAACTGCTTTTCAGGGAGTGCTTCTCAAGTAAAGACTTCATTTCCTAGCAGGCTTCTTGAATGATGGGATATTGGGTACCCCAAATTCCAAGTTTGGCAGGTTTAAGGAGGGTCCAACCCTTTGCATTGCTGGCAGGTTTTGAAGTAAGGGTCTACTGCCCCACACCACATCTAAACCAGGCTTTCAGAAGACTCACACTGCTCTCTTCAGCCCAACTTTGAGATTCTCTACATGGGACCTGCAACTTGAATGGAGCATATGACAGAGTCAGACTCTTGGAACCTGAGAACACTGGGACTCAGTGCTACTCATAACCAACAAAGCTGTAAAGGGGAACCCTGGAAGCCATCTTGGGGCTGTTGAGGATAGCCTGTGTGAAAGAAGAACTGAAACAGAAGCTACAAACAAGAGGACAGAGGCAACCAATTATGAGCCCTGAGCATTTTGTGTTTTTGTCTATCCCTAATGTGCCTTCAGTAGCTACAGCAGCTTAAGCATCTGAAGTCCCCCTGGAGTTACACCTGGAGGCTGGAATCTCTCTATATGTTAGGAGATGTTATGTAACTATTTCCTTGAAATTGAAGCATTCCAGAGAGAGACAGAGAGAGAGAGAGAGAGAGAGAGAGACAGAGACAGAGACAGAGACAGAGACAGAGACAGAGACAGAGACAGAGAAACAGAGAGAGAGAGACAGAGAGAGAGAGACAGAGAGAGAGAGACAGAGAGAGAGAGAGAAAGAGAGAGAGAGAAAGAGAGAGAGAGAGAGAGAGAGAACACAGAGGTTCTTGCAACTGCAAAAGTCAATGAAATTCACAAGGCTCAGAAAACTCTGAAACTTACAGGACTCACAAGCCACCCCTCCTCCAAGGTTCTAGAGAAGTGAACAACTCTTCAGTGGAGCCCCCTACAAGTTGTGCTCCAGGATGCACTTTTAGTGAGATGGGCGTTTTAGTGATGCATAGTGGGTTGCAGCCACCTTTACCACATTTGTATTTCTATAAGCAACCCTAATAAACTCCAGGTTCAGTAAGCTTGACATGGGTGGAACAATTTCTTTGGTCTATCATTGGTGCCCTCTTTGGGGTGAATAGACTTATTGCTCTTTTCTCCCTGGTAAAAATCCCACAGCAGAAAAGACTGGACTCTGCTCAGTTCCAACTTCCTTCTGGTGGTGACCTGAAGCCTCAGTTCAATATAGGCAGTCTTTCTTGTATATCTTCTCTCATCCATCTCCTTTTCATTCTTCTCCAGTAACAGAACTCACCCCCAGCAAGCCAGGATTGGGGACCTTTCAGATAAAAGCGATTGGTTGCACCATGGATCAAGTTGCCCGGGGTCTGTTTTACCTCCATCCCAAGGCTTGCCAGATTTTGTGAAACAATTCATTTTTGCTAAGTTAGACTCAAGATTTCCCAGTATTTGGCTCCTCAAATAGGGACGTATTTACATCTGAATGGCACCCACTACCTTTATGTCAAATAGCTCAACCAATTCACCAGCTAAAGTGAGTAGAAACAATTTGGGAATTTAAAACAGTATTCTTGAATGGAACACACATTTCCTCAGGTTAATCTCTGTGTTCAGTGTAACTATAATGGCACCCTACAAAACAGCCTACTACAAGGCCAGTAACTCTACAACCTTCAACAGTGTAAGCAACGGCACCTCCTTGAATTCACTTCATTCTTCCCATGACCTGTCTGCTGACCACTTACCATAGGCCAGTGACAATTTAAACAATTCACAGGAAAACATCTGAAATAAAAATTTAAAGCCATTCTGATACACTCTAAGCCAGAAGCACAATGATGGTTTATAAATAAAACCAGAGAGCTTTGTATGGGTAGGAGGGGGGACCCAAAGAAAAAGTATAATATTTTTCTGGCCAAAAGATCTGTTTTCATTAAGCTTTGAGCCATTCACAAAAAAAAAAAAAAAAAAA
>NW_022196899.1:26559255-26603641 GCF_008632895.1 Mastomys coucha | reverse complement strand
ATAGAAAGATCAACCCCTAGCCCCACTAAGGGAGGGGTGGCCAATGAGTACATAATGTTGTTTCTGGAAGAAATGTGATGGAGTGGCAAAAGCCTTTAAAGTTTGCGTCTCTTCCTTGAAAACTTATAAGAAGTTTAGTCTAAAAATGAAAAAAGTGAAGGCCTAGTACAGCTCATCAGTTATACATCAGTTATATTTTTCTCCTTTTCTGTTTCCATATATACAGTGTGCAGTGTGGCTGCATGTGGAAGCCCCAGGTCAACATCAGGATTGACTCTCCATTGCTTTTCCATCTTAGTCACTAAGGGTCTCTCAATCAAACCCAGAGCTCACCTAGATAGTGGGTCTTGCTAGCTGGCTTGCTCTGGGGATCCCTTCTCTCTGCCTTCTAAGGCTATAATATAGATATACTTACTAAGTACCTTTTCAGAGGATTTCTGGCAGCCCTCCTTCCCCACTAGCACCCTCAACTCCAATGTCTGATCCAAGTGTCTTAAAAGATGCTTAAATGCAACTTTATGATGTTCTACAAGGGTAAAATTCAACATCTAGCAAGACCTGGGTAGTGCTAAGGTATAGTAAGCCTGAGGAATTATGTCTTTTTTTTTTCGGTCATTACTGAGCAACTGACAGCTGGAAATCTCCATGCCCCTCAGAAGAAAGGAAACCCTGAGGATCAGAGTATTGGGAGAATCTTTTTTCAAGATGTTTCTGGCCTTCCTCACCTGATAAGGCATTCTCTGATTGGTTTAATAAAAATCTGACAGTCAACAGCTGCACAGGAAGTGGAAGGAGGGGCTTCTTGGTAGAGAGAAAGATACCATGGGAAAAAGATAAGAAAAGGGGATTCAGCAAGCAGACATGGTGGTAGACAGACATGAAGGTGAGCGAAGAGGTAGATGAGGTCATGGTGGGATATAGACAGGATTAGTTGGGTTAGAGGAGTTGGGAGGTAGTCCAAAGTTAAAGGCTTAAGCTTTGAAAATATACAATATCTCTGTGTCCTTATTTATATAGCTGGCGGGTCCATAGTAATTAGCAATGTCAGAGCCCCAACTCTCTGCAGCCCAATGTCATGACAGCTTTACAACCCTTCTACCAAAGGGCTCAGCATCTCCAAAGACCATCATGGACATCGTTGAAGCAGCGAACCAATGGACACACAGTGTGGAACAAACTCTCCTCGTGAATCACAGAGAGTTTGTCTATTGTGGCATCTTGTGTTTGAGACTACTGGTTTCTGAGAAAAACAAAACAAAACCACAAGACCTTATAGATCAGTGGTTCTCAACCTTTCTAATAGTGACCTCCAACCAGAAATTTACCTCATCACTACTTCATAACTGCAATTTCGCTACTGTTATGAGTTGTAATGTAAATATCTAATATGTAAGATATCTGATATACAACCCTGTGAAAGGGTCATTCGATCACCAAAGGAGTCACAAACCCACAAGTTGAGAACCACCCTGTAGACGAATAGGAAATTTGGGAGAGTTGTGTCTTACTCTTTTCCCAACTTAGCTAAATGAAGCATTTCAGTGAGTAAATTTCCATTTTGTAGAGGAAGAAGGGAGAGGCAGGAGATGAGGGGAGGTAGAACAGGAGGAAAGGGAGGAGAGCAGTGGCCAAGTTCTGAGCACAAGGTGATGACATCATGGGTTCATTGATGGAGGGGCTATTTCACAAATAGGGATTCATCTAAGAAAGGCCTGGAGCAGGTTGAAAAAGAGAATAGTGGCTGGATGTGGTGGTAGGTATAGGCTGCAGGCAAAAGGATACAGAAATAACAATCATGGTAGACTATGGATCACGTTATATGGCAGGCTAAAGAACTAAATGTCATCTGACAGGAAATGACAGCCCAAGAGGAGGATATCATGATGGTAAGGCCATGGATAATGGATCTGAACTTGTCCCTACCACTGAAGACCTGTAGGACCTTAAGAACAGTACATACTTTTCGCACCCCATTTTTTCATCTGTGCAATTGGTTATGGTAAGAATTCAAGGAATGCTTATATACAAAGTGCTTATGATAATGCCTGGCATCCAGCCACTACATAACAGTTGGCTACTGGGAGACAGAACCAGTCTACCTGTGGCACCACTTCTCACCATCTTGAAACACCCCTTCAGAAAACTACCAGCCGTCAGCCTGGAAATGGGAGAATCCAGGATCTAAGATTGCTTTTCTATATTCAAAGCATTCCTCTGTGAATAGTAATGCTTCTTTTGGCCAAAGCTATTATGTAAACCTCACTGGAAGAGATGCAATTGGATTGGACACGTAGCGTCATGAGAGAGTACAATGCCTTGGTTCAATACCCATCATATACAGAAAGGAGAAAGTCGAAACTGGTGCCTAACACACACACACACACACACACACACACACACACACACACACACACACTTACTTGTGGTATGACTCTACATTATCTAGATTTTTATCAAACCATGGCAGCCAGTGTTGCAGGATACACTATTTATGAGAGGACAGCTCTGTATTAAAGTTGACATCAAAGGTTTCAATATGTGAAGGGAGTGGGAGTTATGACCTGAAAAACACTCATGACTGCTGAGGTGATGTCTAGGGCAGGGACTTACTTCCAGACCCATCCTTGACTCTAGGTCCCTCTGGCTTGGCCTCAGACATGATGTTTGCATTCGCATTGTTCTCCATCTCAATCACAAAGTCACTGTCCTCTTCAAACTCGGGGTGGCTGAAGATCCAGTCCAACGCTCTTTCCAAGTTATGACTCTGAAGAACGGAAGTTCACAATGTATTGAGCATTCAAGCGTCATCATGTCCTGAACATCTGCACCAGATGTCAAACAGCTAGGCAAGAGACCTGAATGAATTGGTGCCAAGTACCTCTGAGTGAGAAGCATGAACCCTGCCACTCTCCCACCCACACCATACCACTGCAGTCACCAGAAAATGGTTCAGACAAGCACATCGGCTCCAAAGTTTCCACTTGACTTAGCTCAGCAGCACTGCCAAGGACAAGGGTGTAAAAGGGAGAAGGGCAGCAATCACATGCAGCCCCTTCTACAGCCAAAGTAATTATATGCACTACCTCTTCGACCAACTGCATCCTCTGCAGATGATTCTGTGAGGGGAAGATGCCAGTGTGCACACTGGGTCAGTACCTCTTAAGTACTGGAAGAACAGGAGAACAGATGATGCCTTAGCTAATGGTTGTTTTAATGGAACTCCGAATGGTTCAAATCAACCCATTATGAAGTTATTTCCACCTTCCACTACTTGTGACAGCACTAACAAGCTAAAGGATTTGTTTGGATGTAGAAACTTCAATGAAGCAAGTAGGGCTCAAGAAAGCACCCAAGGGAGAAAATCTCTGGTTGAAATAGTTTGAGGATTTTAAAGGGAAAATTCCCATGACCTGGTCAAAACTCACTATGACCTCAGCAATAGGACCTGGCAGGCATCTGATCAGGACAGGCAAAAGGACCTAGGAGCCAAATGCCACTCAGAATGAATTCTGATGTGACAAGGGAGGGTAGGTTTTAGTGTACTTCCCTGACTATTAAACAGGTATGTACACCACCCTGTCTCCAAATGAATGGAGATTCACAACTACCAGAAGAGCCTCTTCTCTCTAGATGGACTCAGCAGCAGAGAACTCCAAGACCTATTTTGAGAACCCTCAGGACACATTTTTTCCAAGGTCTTGATATCAAAAAAAGCATGATTTCATCTTAAGAACTTTCTTCCCAAGCCAGAGCCTTGGCACCTCTTTGCTCTGAAGCCATAGAGCTCCAAGCAGACCTGTGAGCCCCACTAAAAAACATTCACCATCTTGATCACCTTGCCCAGCTCCATATCCCCTTATGAGCTCCTCATTCATTAGTTTTATGTATACTACATGCAAATGAATCTTAATGAGGTGTGATGGGACACAGTCAGACAATGATGACATAGAATGATCAAAAGGCCTTGAGAAGTCTCTACTGCTAAAAAAAAAAAAAAAAAAAACTGAAAACCACTCAGAGTTCCCAGTGCTCACCGTTGCTTGTAGAGCCTGTACTGCCTGATTGCGCTGGAATCCCATGGAGGTGATAATAGCTACGATTTCCTCAGGAGGTTGGTTGTCCAATCCAGTAGCACCAAAGACAGAGGCCCCAGCCCCTCCATACCCAGGTATGGCCAGTGGTTCAGCAAAATCTGAGGAAAATAATTGTTCTAAAATGTTTCTGGCTTTAGTCTTGAAAACAGACATTTAAGGAATAATGTGGGAAAATAACTACAAAATTGTAAATCAAGAGATCTTGTATAAGACTAGCCATATATGTCAAGTTAACAGATTGGGAGGTCAGAGAGCCCATAGATCGGGTGATTTCCAAGCAGTCTTTCCAGCAGGGAAAACAGCCTTTTCAACAACGGTGCTAGGATAACTGACTACCCACATACAAAATCATAAAAGTAGATGCCCCTCCTCACACCACACAAAAAATCAAATCAAGATGGATCATTGTCTTAAACATGGAACTAAAGGTATTAATTTAATAATTAATTTTAATTTTTTAAATTTTTTATTAGATATTTTCTTTTTACATTATATAGATATTTACATTTCAAGTGTTATCCCCTTTCCTGGTTTCCCCTCCAAAAACCCCCTATCCCCTGTCCCCTGTCCCCTCCTAGTACTCACCCACTTACCCTCTCCCTCTTCTGGGCCCTGACATTCCCCTACACTTGGGCATCGAGCCTTCATAGGACCAAGGGCTTCTCCTCCCATTGATGACTGATAAGACCATCCTCTGCTACATATGCAGCTGGAGCCATGGGACCCTCCAAGTGTACTCTTTGGTTGGTGGCTTAGTCCCTGGGAGCTCTGAGGGTACTAGTTAGTTCATATTGTTGTTCATCCTAAGGGGCTGCAAACCCTTCAGCTCCTTGGGTCCTTTCTCTAGCTCCTCCATTTGGGACCCTGTGCTCAGTCCAATGGTTGGCTGTGAGCATCCACCTATGTATTTGTCAGGCACTGGCAGAGCCTCTCAGGAGACAGAATCAAAAGAAACCTCAGGCACCAGTCTTTGTGACATTGGAGTAAGCAATAATTTCTTGAGTACAACACAAAAAGTTTAATTCATAAAACAAGAAAAAGTTGTGCTGGACCTCATCAAAATGTAAAAAGAATCTACTGAGAAGACACCATTAAAGTAGGGAGGATAGATCAAAGCAGAAACATATCTCTGTCAATCATGTGTCTGAGAGGAATCCTGTATCTAGAACTTCAAAAGAATTCCTAAAGTTCAATAATAAAAAGTCAAATAACTCATTTATGCCCAGAACCACTAATCTCTAGGGAAATGCCTCTTAAACAAAAGCAACATACCATGGAACAGCCAGGAGCCACTGTAACAAAATCGTTAACAGTGAGAATCAGAGAAACTGGACCCCCTCATTTGGCATGAGGGAGAGTGTAACATGGTTCAGCACTATGTAAAATTGCTTATTAGTTTTTAAAAAGTTAAACGTAGAACTACATCAATTCTACTAAAGAGAAATAAACATATAAATCCACATACACAAAAATGTGTATGTTTACAGCAGTACTAATAAATGCCAGAAAGAAGAAACAACCCAACTGTCTATCAGCCCTTGATGCAAGGATAAATAAACTGTGGTATGGCTACACAATGGAACGCTATACAGCCATAAGAAAGGAAGTACCATTCACACTACAGCATGAGACCCTAAACATATCATGAAAAGCAATGGAAAGGCCTCATGTAATACAATTCCTTTTCTATGAATTGTGAAAAACAGGCAAATTCATAAGAATTGTAGACTATGCAGAAAGTAGACAGTGAACATGAGGCACTGAGACAATGAGAGCATGAGAGAGATGGGTCCTGTCTGTAGAATTTCTTTTGGGTGTACAAACATATTCTAGAATGAATTAGTTGCTTAATTGTGAAGTGACTAAATCCATGTGAATACACACTTCAGATGGGTGGACACGGCAATGACATCTTCAAAAAGTAGGTAAAAGAAGACACTAAGGAAAGGGCCTCATTTCTTGGGTTTTCTATTTCGGGCTTGAAATAGACACTGCATTCTTCTAATGATCTTTTGGTTAGCAAACTGTGTACACCTTAAAGGGAAAAGTTGCTCCAAGAAAGCCATTGTTTAAAAGAAGCCTAAGACGGTGACTTAGCCCAGAGTGCAGGTCACCATCATCTTTAGGGTCACAGCACTGGGAATAAGAACACCAAAGTGCTCTGTGTTGCCACCTACCAGGCTCCTCCATGTGCACGATGATCCAGTTGAAGGCCACCTCAGCTCCAGTGTTCCCAGTGAAGTACACAGCCTTCCTGCAGGCTTCCAAAGGGAAGCCCATCTCAGCCAGCTGCATCACTGAGGACTCATCAATGTCTGAGGCTGCAGAGCACAGCAGAACATCCCACATGAGAAACAGAACTGGGCACTACTTCAACCCCCTTATCTACCTACAGACTGCCTGAAGACAGGTCCATTTTGTTGAGTCCTAATTTGACTTCTTCTTATGCTATCTAACTTTAAGCTATTCATAAGAAAAAAATGGTATCACTACCTTAATTTCCAAATGGGGCAACTGAGGCATACAGAGTCAGAAGTGAATTGTTCCAGGTCACTCTGGCCTAAGCAGTAAAGGCAAGGTTACCAGGCAGAGCTTCAAATTCTCAAACCTACACCAACCCTCTTGAGCTGTAACGGCCACTGAGCAGCATGGCATTGGGTCTACATTTGTTATTCTTTCAACTTATAAACCCTTCCACACAGGAATGGCTGCAACTATCCACCACGGCACAATACTTCTTTGCTGAACTACCACAGAAAAATCTGTCACACTGTGGTCTACAGAGATGGCTCAGCAGTTAAGAGTGCTTACTACTTTTCCAGAGGATCTGTTTCTGTTCCCAGCATTCATGTGATGGCTCACAACCCTCTCTACCTCTAGTTTCAGGGAATCGGACACCCTCTTCTGGTCTCTGTGGGCATCAGTTATTCACATAGTGCATAGACATACAGGCAAGACACTCATATATATGAAATAAATACAAGTCTTTAAAACATGACACACTAGAAACAGATGTAATACACCAAAAACATTTTAAAAGATACCTACGGTCTATCAACTGGTTCATCAAGCGGTCTGGAAATGAAGGGACAGGTCATAAGTGAGAGCAAGCCATGGCCAATAGTTTTAGAAAAGAGATTCCCAGACCCTCTCACTCCTGGTTACCCCACACACACCACCTGCAAAACACAGTTCATTACAGTAATGAGGGGGAAACAGCAGGCTTTGGGCACTTACATGCAAGCAAAACAGGAAGTGCTGACAGCTCGGTGAGCTAAATAATTTTGATCCCTGCATGTACTTCTAAGAACACTGCCTAATTGCAAATCAAGAGTTCTGGCCTGAGCTTTATTGATAGGAGAGATGTGAAAAACCACCTTGGCCTTCTCTGCTGCTCAGTATTGCCTATCTGTAAGCCCTTTCCAGAACCACCTGCCAACGGGACCCAAATCAGTGATACAGAGTATGTGTCTGAAGTTCACAGTTGCAGCCAGGCTTCATTCCAATGTCTCTAGGATGACCTTACAGGGAGCAGATTAGTGGTGGAACACAGTGACTGTTCCAGGCTGGCGGAGGAAACAGTGTCCTTCCAACAGGGCAATGGTTCTCAATCTTCTTGATGCTGTGACCCTCTTGTGGTGACCCCCAATGATAAAACTATTTTCATTGCTACTTCAGAACTATAATTTGCTACTGTTATGAATTGTACCATAAATATCTGATATGCAGAATATATGATACGTGATCCCTGTGACCCACAGGTTGAGAACCACTGCAGTAGGAGATGGTACCTTTTGAGTCATCAGGAATGACTATGGGGGGACTGATGTCAGGAAGCTCCTCTTCCCCTGGCTGCAAGCCCCTGGCTCTGAGGTGGCTGATATCTAGTAGGTCTGGCATATCAATAGACACATCTGCAAAACAAAAGATCATATTCACTGGACTCTCCAGAGCCCACAGTCTGATCATTATAAATCTGCTTGTGCTCATTGCATGCATGTATGTAGGCAGCCTAAGGGGCACTCAGCACAGCAGATTTGTCAAGCCACATGAGAGATTATTGGAGGGCTCAGGGGAAGGGCAGAGTAATGGGACAGAGGTGCCACACTGGACAGCAACAGGTCAGGTAAGCCATAGAGACCAGCAGCCCAGGCTATCTGTGGTGCAGACTCATTTCATTTGGTGTTCTTGAAATGTGGACAAGATTTAATGTTAAAATTTAGACTTCTGAGTTTCAAATACCACAAAGCTGCAGCACATTCTCCTCTGTTAACTGTCTGAGCTTCTCCTTAGCTTCTATTCTGGACAACGGTGGCTGCTGACCCCACTGCTCTGTACTGCCCCAAACATGAACATCATGTTTATGGGAAAGGATGTCTTTTTAACCTATGTCATTAAGCACAGTGGAGCCCTCCATGAGGGTGGCCTATGTACTCCTTTACCCAGCATCTCTCCTTTCCTGGATGCTGCCTCCTCTTCCTTTCACATCTGAGTTCAAAACTCCTAATTGATACTTTCTCTCGAACCATGACAATTACTATGACGATGCTAAGTTATAAATCATAAAGCTCAAAAGAACCTGCGTCTTAAGCACGTGTGGTTGCTATGGGAAAAAAATAAAGCCCTCATGCCTCAGTTGCTACTACATCTGACTTACTCAAATGCAAGATTTATAAGCCTAATAGCAGCTGAGAGTTAGTGCTACAACTTATGCAAATAGGAACAGAAATGAATCTATGTACAACTGCAGGGCAACTGGAGAACTGCCTCCAAATGACACCAAATATGTAAATCCTATTTAAGACAACAAGATAGGCTGGATATGGTGGCACATGCCTGTAAACACAGAACTTGGGACGTGGAAGCAGGAACATCAAAAGTTCAAGGCTAGCCTCATCTACACAGGTGAATTCAAGGCCATCCTGGGCTACGGTAAGATCCTGTATCAAAAAAAAAAAAACCAAAAAAAAACAAAAAAAAAAACAAAAAACTAAACAAAACAAATGAAACAATAACCCAAGAACAAAAGCTAAGATTGAAAAGTTAAATTTTAAGGACCAGTAACACTAAACACAAGGTCAGACTCACAAAATGGATATAACTGTTCCTCGAGAGAAAAATCCAGGCCCTATCTTGAGACTCCTTTAAACTCTGTCAATAAGATCAGTCTGGCTTCCTTTTTGTTCCTTCACAAAAATTCAAAACGGAAAGCAAGCAAACAAACAAACCCAAACCCTGTCCACAGCAGGCCAAAGCCTGACTGAGTCAGAGTTCTCAAGGATCTCCACCCTTCAGAGGCCAGTGGAGAATAGCGTGGTCAGCACCCTGCCCTCAGACTCTCTCTCCTCCCTAAACTCTTCCAGCAAGAAAACCAAGGGTCTCCTGGGCATTGGGAATAGTCCAGCACAGAGGGTGATCAAACCGGCGCTCTGTGCCCACTAGCACCAGGCTTCCTAGGAAATCGCCCTAGCTGTCCTTCTTTATTTCTCCAGGTCCTCCTACCAGTGTTTGGATGACTCTTAAGACTTTTATCGCTTTGTTGCATAGGTGCCCAAACACAAATCTGTAAGAGACTGGCAGTTTGAAGTCCTGGCTAGAGAAGCTATACAGGGTGAAAAGTTCATCCTTCCACAGGCCTAGAGACCACTTAAGACTGCTCACATTCAACCCTGGTGATGGAGGAAACGGCCTTTATGCCTCATCTGGAAAATGAGCCTTCCACAATGACCAAGGGCCTTGCATATTGATGAAAAGACAGTCCAGTGAAGCCCAGACCACATCCTTCTTTCAACTGTCCAAGGCAAATGTTTCCCAGCGACTGGGAGGAAAATGTGTATGACTTGGATGAATACCACATACATATAGCACTGCTGTATCCCAGAGGCAGGGAAGGTTACGCCTCCAGCTACCGACTGCTCCGAGTGTGGTGTCTGGACTGGCAACGCCAACACCATCTAATGGGTTAGAAACATGGTCTCTGAGCCCACCTACGCCTGCCAATCAGGCGATCTGCATTTTCCAAAGATCCCAGGTGACCTGTATGTGCAGTAGCGTCTGAGATGTGCTGTCAGAAGGACTGTACTTTCCCTCTTAGAACCTGGTCCTCCCAGAGGTCAGTGTGGAGCGGGTGGTTAGCATATGGTGTGGCTTATTGTAGTGTTTCTCCTAGATTCTGAGTCCAGAGAAACCTGGGAGTAACAGAGGTGACAATGGGGGCTAGAAGTGACGGGGGGGGGGGGGGGGGTAGACTTTCCCACAGCCTCTTTCACATGCCATGTCTTGTTACGGTGGCTCACTCTATAGTGTAAGCAAAAAGCATGCAAAGGATACCTACCAAATTTTCTGGGAACCCAGTCAAGACCAAAAGTGAACTTCTTTATCTGCACTACCAAGTATTCAGGGAATGAGGCAAAGCGAGAAGTTCTGGGAAACACAAGGGGAGGAGATGAATCAAACAAGGAAGAAAAGAAAGGCTACTGCCGTCCATGGCTCACAGGCAGCTTTGTCTTGGAGTGCCTGGCAATGCCAGGGACTACCCTGTGAGGAGGAACCAACCAACAGTCAGTATACAGGTACTTGTGCACTCGCTCCATCCAACTCCCTGGCTTCTCCACAGCAGACTGGGGACACAGTAATCATTGGGTGCAGCACTCACGGTGTTGATTTCCCAGCATTCTTGGAGTGTTTTTTTCTGTGTATGTATCCGTGTGTGTTCTCAGGCAACCATGCACCTTGTCTGTGACATTCCCTACATGGTGCGGAGAAGCCAGCCTCATTCCTCCTAGGCATCACTGCCTCACACTACTGGGCTGGTACAAGGGAAGGTTGCCAGAAATTGGCTTGAGGCTGGCCACTACAGAGTCTTTTTAAATACCTGGATCCCCGGTAGCATGAGTCCTATCACTAGCTCTGTTGTGGAGTAATTATCTAAGCTATCTAAATCTAAGCCTTACCTTTTAAAAGATTTTAGTTTATGTGTATGTGTGTTTGCCTGCACATGTGTATATGTACCACGTTTGTGCCTGGTGTCCATAGACATAAGAAAAGCAGGGCATATTCCCTGGAACTGGAGGAGCTACCTGTCCGTGGTCAGGAGGAGCTACCCGACCGTGGTCAGGAGACACCACCCGTCCGTGGTCAGGCCACGTAGGTCCTGGGAACTAGACCCTGGTCCTCTGCAAGAGCTGCAAGTGCTCCAGCTCCTGCCCTTGACATTTTTAAATTAACACAGTTAATTCTGAGTTCACTTCAAACTGAAATACAGGGTATGCTGGGTTTGGATTTATCACTTTTATGCACACACTGACTGTTCAATTTGCATATTCAATCCATACCTCTCAGTGCCCAAATCCAGCTCATTCAGCCACCAATTATGTCTTTTTCTATTTGTCTATGTAAACAGACAAAGAGCTACATTGTTTCTTAGCCTTTGGGTTAAAATCAAGTACAGACAATGAGCCAGAGATGGTACAATAGGTCCCCTTTAAAATAAAGACTCTGAGTTTCCTCCTCCAAATCTCACTGTTTGAATTAGAGCTGTTGCCTTCTATCTGGTGCAGGTCTTCTACCCAGACTGAACAAAGCTAACATCAATGCATTGCTGCCCTCTGGTGCAGAAGAGAAGACACAGCACATGGCTGACCATGGGCAAAGCGTAGAAAAGAATGAATGCTTTAAGTCTTCAATAGGCTCAAAACTCACTCCAGATCCGGGTGGATCACTGCCCTTCTGAAGTTTGTTTTACATCCAGAAATGAACTTACTCATGTATCTGCTGCCAGGGTTGTGTAGTGCTAATTCACCCTAGTGAAAACCCCATGACACACCCGCCAGACAGTAGTGTACCGAGAAACTGGAGTGAATTCCATCAGCCCTAAAGTCTTTGACATTGAACTGTCTGTCACTGGCCTGTATCTTCCCCCAGACAAGTTACATAGTCTGCTGTGTCTCAAGTTCTCCCTCACAACGACGGTAGAACGGGACACAATGCAAAGTGGCTATGAAAGCTCAACCTTGCAAAGGTTTACCTAGGATTTTCCTGGCTCTCTCCTGTGTCTGAGAAGTCTAAATAAAAATCATTCTCATTTAAATGAAGTCAAGACCTCCAGTTTGCAGAAAGCCAACAAAATTCACCTGCTATTATGGCTTTTTCAACTAATGAAAAAAAGTTATCTTTCAACTACATTGTGTGAGTATATGTGAATATATGTGTGTCTCTTTGTGTATGTGTGAAAGACAGATACAGAGAAAGAGACAGAGAGAGATAGAGAGAGGAGAGAGAAGGAGAAAGAAGAAAGGAGAGAGAGAGGCAGAGAGAGAGAGAGAGAGAGATGCTCATGTATGTGTCGGTCAAAGGTCAGCAATGAGTGTGTTCCTTCCTCTCTCACTCTCCACCTTATTTTTATGAGACAGTCTCTACTGGCCCTGGAGCTCAGATGAGGCTGTCTGGCCAGGAGGACCCCAGAATCTGCCCGTGTCCACTTGCCAGCACTGTGTTTGCAGGCAGCCCCACCACACTCTGCTTTTTGTACAAAACCAGATCCCTCGCAGACAGGCTCTCATTCCTAAGCAGCAGACTTTACCACTGAGGCCTCTTCCCTGCCCCAGACCTTCTCTCCTCACATTAATATCAAATGTAGGGAAATCTCATTAAATCAGTGGTATGCAAATGGTGACTCTGGTGCCAGGACTGTTGCTGACTATGCTAATGAGCTGTGTGAAAATAAGGTATGGGCAGTGGATCAGTTTGAGAATGGAGAAACAATTGAAGGCATGACTTTGTAATGGGTAGATACCCACCAAAGAGGACAAGGCAGTGTAGATGCCTCCCATATTTCAATGTCTTAAACTCAACCACATTGTAACTATTCCATATATATCTCAAGTTCGTCTCAAGAGTGTTAAGAATCTCCACTCATTAGCAGTAGTTCAAGGATATCACATAACAGTTCAATCTGACAAAGTATTAAACTGTGCTTTGCAAAAGAATAGCAAATAAGTATAAACATTATTTTTGCATACTCTTTTATTCCTAAACTGAATCTGTGGAAGTTTTTTCTTAAAGAGTGTACTAAAGGCTATCAGAATATAAATCCAAAAAAATCTGTGTGGAAACATTATTCAGCTTTATAAAAAGTTGTGGGAATTAAATTAGTCAGGCCATAAAGAGCACTCAGGATAGGTCTGGACACTATTACTGGGCTAGCAGTTATATGATATCTATTAACATTGTTCACAAATTACAATTAAGACTAACATGTTATGAACATCTTATTAAGAAAAAAAATGCAAGTCACACTGACTAACATGGTCTACTCTATAGTCTTGAAAATTGGCTAAGTAGAAAAGAGTACTAGCCTCTTTCTGGTAAATGCACCAAAAATGTGATTAGCTAACTATATGCAAACCACATGGCCCACAGCAAATACACACATACACACACACACAGACACATTCACAAAAGGTCATAATAATGACAGCAATGACTCCATCCTTCCTAAAGCCACTGACAGATACAGGCAAAGCATTTTCTCTGCTCAGCTCCCTTTGACATCAGTTCTATAAATAAAATCTTTGTTATCCCCGCTTTGCAGATAGGAAAGAGGGCACTGGCAGGAGAGTCCACTGGCCAAGGTCACATTCCAGCTGATCCAGAGAGCCTGCTCTGGAGCCCACACTATGTTCCTCTCTCCAAAATGACAAAGTATAAGTGAGAATCTCTTCACAGCCACATTGGCACCTTCCCAATGCTGCAACCCTTTAATACAAGTTCCTCATGTTGTGGTGACCCCCAACCAAATAACTATTTCATTGCTACTTTATAAATATAATTTTGCTTCTGTTATGAAACAGGATGTAAATATCTGGTATGCAGAATAGCTGATATTTGACCATGTGAAAGAGTCATTCTCTCCCCAAAAGAGGTTCCAACCCAGAGTTTGAGAAGCATTGGTTTAAAGAATCATTATGTCTGGTCCGTCCTGACCTATAGGCCCACCAAGATCAACCCACTCTTTCTTTCTTTATATTTTTCTTTTTTTATGTTTTAATAGAGAGATGCGCTATGTTGTCCAGGCTGACCTTGAAGACCTCCTCCTGTTGTCTAGGCTGGTCCTGAACTCACCAATCCTCCTGCTTCAGCTTTCCAAGTTCTGGGATCACAGGTATACACTACCCCACCTGGCCACCAAGGATAGATGCCTTTTGCCTTTTTCTAGATTTTCAGGCTCTAGGTCTAACAAAAAGGGAGGTTCAAACTGACATTAACAAAATGTCACAGCATACATTATAAAAAAAAATTAAAAATAAAAAAATTCCAGAAGTTCACTAGCTGGCTTTGCCAAATGCCAAAATTAGCATTTGAAACTATAAAGTACATAAGGACTGCTAAGCATGGCTGTATGTGGACTCGGTGGATTACGTGGGTAAACTTGGGATAGATGTGCCATCCCTGAGTGCTGTCAGACCAGCTTAATCTCCCAAGCATGCCACTTACTGGCCAACTGCTTCTCCTTTTATTGCCCCACGTGTAAAGTGGGAGAGCACTGGAGCCTACCCTGCACTGCTAAGACTATATAATAAATGTGATAACTGGTGTGTGGGAGTTTGGACTACAGCAAGACCCCTGTCTCAAAACACAAGAGTAGTATGGAAAGAAAACAGCTGATGGCAAGTTCTTCCCAAGCTCCTAGGTAGGCAGTAAGTAGTAGGCGTTTGGTAGTTCTGGCCTTCTTCTTTCCCATGGGACAGCTACTTCAGGTAATAACAACTGCGATCCAATGCTAATTCTTCTCACTCATAGAAACAAGCATATGGGGGCTGGGAGATGGCTTTTGGATGAAGAATTCGCCTCATAGGTGTAGGAATCTGAGTTCAGATACTCCAAAATTATGTAAAGTTGAACAGTGATATACCTAAATCATCCCAGTGCTCCTTCAGTGAGGTGAGAGATGGTTGTCCTCTGACTTCACAAGTACACTGAGGTAAGTGTGCACCTGTACACATGGCACGTGCACACTTGGGCATGCACACACACAGACAAAGACACACAGATACACACACACACACACACACACTCAACAGCTCCTGTAACAAAACTTACCTAAGGAAAGACAGCTGATAACAGAATGAATGGCTATTAATTCTCATTTACATGTGCACCTTCTCAAACTTATTTAATAAGAATGGGGCCTTTTGTTTTATTTTGCTTTGGTTTGTTATTTTGGTTTTTTTTTTTTTTTTTTTTTTTTTTTTTTTTGGTTCTACTTTGACACAGTGTGGTGTGTACCGGATTTGGACCTTATTTTGTTTTCTGTAGTTTGAAGATCAAGCCTAGGGCCCCACAAACAGTAAGCAGGAGCTCTCCCACTGAGATGCATTTCTATGAGGTGCGTTTTTTTGAAAAGAACTGTTTTGTTTTCCCATTTCTGACATGTGTTGTCTGGTCTGAAGCAAAGAAGGGTCCTGCAGACAGCAACTGAAGGCAGGTTTGGCTGCCAGGCTGCAGGAAAAAAACGAAAAAAGCAAAACACAGGCAGTCATAGCCCTCCATCCTTCACTCTGTCAACTGAGAACTAGGTCTCACCCTTGAAAGGAGGGGCCAAAGAGCATTTCAAAGTAGTGTAATTCAGACACAAGCTTCCAAGAGCTCGGAATATAGCTCACTGATAGAATGCTCAATGAGCATCTATAGAATCCTGGGTTCAATCTCCAGCACTGAAAGGGAGTGTAGAGAAAGAAAAGGCAGAAGTCCTGACGAAGAGGGAAACAGGGAGAGAAAACTGAGTGCACAGAGCTCCCAGGAGCCCTGTGTTCTAGATCTCTTCATGCACTCTGTCCCCAACTCATGTGGTAATGGGAAGTGTGTTGGCAGGAACGTCAGAATCAAACCAATTAAGATTCAAGTGGAGAAAAGAAACAATATATACCTGACAGCCAGGCTTACAATAAGAACATGAACTATCGCCTGACTCAGTTGTAAGCAGCTCACCAAGCAAAGGTTCATGCCAACCTGGCATGCCCAGAACTTCCCCGGGAGGCACACAATCAATCAAGTCCTATGCTAAAACTTAACCACCATAAGATTACAAGATAATGCAGTGGCATTTACATATGGAAAGCGGCCAAAAGTAATTCTGTGAGTTCTCCACCAGTAATCATTCTTGCCATGTAGGAATAAGGGTGTTTCTCAACCCTACTTTACTCTCTTGGCAAGAAGAAAGAGGAAGGGAGGGAAGGGGAGGGAGGGAGAAAAGGAAAGAAGGAAGGAAAGAAGGAGTGAGGGGGAAGGGGAAGGAAAGGAAGGAAAAGAAAAAAATTCAACTACAAAATAAAGCATAATTCTACTTCGTTTAAAAAAAAGAAAAAGAAAAAGAGGTGAACACTCCTAATCCTAGAGCATAGCCCACATCACAGGACTGTCTTGTGGTCAGCCTCAGCAAGTGAAG
This sequence comes from Mastomys coucha, assembly GCF_008632895.1. Classification (NCBI taxonomy): domain Eukaryota; kingdom Metazoa; phylum Chordata; class Mammalia; order Rodentia; family Muridae; genus Mastomys; species Mastomys coucha. The sequence continues at coordinate 26,587,102 of NW_022196899.1, read as the reverse complement.
AGAAAAACAGCTACAGGTGTACATCACAACCCATCCCACCAAGCACTCGAGGACTCAGAACACCCAGTCCCCTCCCGCCTCGCTCAGCCCCCACCTCACTAGGCCCCTCTTTCCCCATCAACAGCCTGTCTTACTCACTTGACCCCTGCAGACTTGGCCTGCAGAGCACTGCTCCAGAAATCATCCACATTGTCTGGTTCAGCAAAGGCCTGAAGGCAGGCACTGAATGGGATCTTGGCTCGCACCAGCTCAGGAAGGGGTCTCCTGTTGGCTTCTGCTTCCCTCCGCATTAGTTCATAGGCGATCAGCTCATCTGAGGAAGAGCAAGGAAGGCAGGAACCTGCAATCATTTTTTTCCTGAGTCATACCCTCTGGGGAAATGTGTTTCCCAGTAGGTCAGAGATGCTGCCATGTCTGTCCATTCCAAAGAAGCCTGCCCAAAGACCCTTCCCAAGACTGACAGGCTTTGTGGAACCAGAAACACTTTTGCTTCCATTTTTAAAATTCTCTTTTATTTTTGCTATTTCTCTTTGAGACCAACTAGAGAGAAGTGAGTTCAGAGCAGACTGTGAGTGGGACATGAATGGCGGCCACAGGAAGCTAGCTGCTCTTCTATCTTCTCACCCTGCAGTGACCCAAGGTACTGTTCCTCTACAGACTTCACACCAAAGTTCTGCCACTTTCTGGGAGCCAGAGGCACCCCCAGCACCCAGAAGAAACTGAGGCTGAAGGTCAAAACTCACCAATCACTGACAGGCCTAGACTTAAAGCCCTAGTCAACAAACACAGATGAGGCCCAGAAGGAATTCATTCACGGGGTCAGAGTGGGGGAATGATCAGGCAGGGGGAGGGAGGAAGCAGAAGGAAGGGAAGAGACAGGCTGTCCCCAAAGTGACAGGACAAGGGAAAGATGTAAATGTGTCAATGAGAAGAACTGTCCCTGAGCCCCCCAGACTGCCAGATTAGGTGCCTGTGGTTCCTCCAGGTGACTGGTCCTGGGCCCAAGGGCCTGTAAACAACCTGTCCTTGAGGATTTACCTCAGGCCTCTAATCCACTGCCTGGAGGCCTCTCAGGGCAACTCTACTTATGAAATGATCAAACAAATACTAAGGGAAAAGAAGTAAGTGTGCTGGGGACCTCTTAGGAGCCACAGATCTGTTCCCACTTTGATACTAACTACGCAGTTAGTATGTCATGGGTACTTTGAATGTCAACCAAAAAGATTCCATCCTAGTAGATGTGTTTGCACACATATGCATCTAAAACACCTCCTAAAAGCTTTTAAACCCCCTTTCTGCCCAGAGTTTACAGTATACTACTTCTATCTATACAAAGTTTAGACGTTACTAGAAATCCAGAAAGTAAGTTAGAAATCTCTTTCCATAAAAAGAGTACCACCCCTACGGTACAGTGAATTAGAGACCCCAGAACTGTGAAAGCTATTAAGACCAAAACTGCTTTATTTTGTCAAGCCCTAACAACTAAATAAATAAAGCAAGTGTTAAGTAAAGGAGGGGGTCCTATGGTTATACCTGATACACTAGCACAAGAGGATCCAAACCACAGCCTTGCATGAAAGATGCTTCTGTAGTGATGTCTGCTCAGCCTGAAGCCTGGGATTACTGTGTGCCACCAATTCAAACAATGCTCCTCGTTTTACATTTAAAAAGATCCCTCTGCTTCGCCAGCCTTAAACGCACAGCGAACTTTCTACAGCATGTGTACTCTATTTGCAATGAGACTCTCACACCAACATCATGGCTTGCAGAACTGAACAGAACGTGTGAGGCTGAGGTGAGCAAGAAAAAGTGATAGCTCTTCTGATGGCTCATATTGATGAGCCTGTCAACCTGACAGGCTCTCCAGCTAGCTAGGAGATAAGCCTCCAGGCACAGCTGTCAGGGATTATCTAGATTAGCCCAGAGGGATGCCAGTGAGGGATCATCTTGATTAGGTTAACTGAAGTGGAAAGATCCACCCTAAAAATGAGTGGTGACTTCAGTGGTCTAAACTGCACAAGGAGAGAAAGCAAGTCAAACAAGGGGCATTCATCTCCCTCTGCTTTCTGCCTTGAAAAGGTAATATAGCCAGTTCCTGTCAACATGACTTTCCTTTCAAGATGGAATATATGCTGTAACTCTGAGTCAAAATAAGCCCATCTTTCCTCCCTTCCTTCCTTCCTTCCTCTCTTCTTCCCTTCCTCCCTCCCTCCTTTTGTCAGGCACTTTATGGCAACAAAAGGAAAACTAAGACAGACATCAATCTCGAAAGACAACAAACCACACACTTCACAGCCTTACATACGTTGTATAATGAGCAAGAATCTAAACATAGTCAAAAGTATATGCACTTGCAGAAAAATGAAAACAATTTCATCTTAAATCAACAGAATCATCTGTAGGGGTTGGTTCTGCTGCTAAGGTCTTGTTCCCCAATTGGTTCTTGATTCATCAGTAAGACCACAGTGACCAATGACTGAGGACAGGGCAGGACACTTAGAGTTGCTCAGGAGGACACAGGCAGAATGTGGGTGGGGTTGGAGGGAGCCTGGAGGAGTGGCAGGAGATAAAGCCAACCAGCCATGTGAGGTTTTGGATTGGAGTAGTCAATGGCCACTCTATCTGATTATGTCTGGGGTGGCAGGAGAGGTTTAGCAGTGTTCAATCACTGAGTTAGCAAAAGCATTCTAAGATTAACTAGTGTGTATGTGTGCATGCACGCTATCACAATAAATTAAGTCTCCCCAAAAGTAGCCATAGGAACTCAGAGAGGGTTGACCTTTACATGGATGGCAAGAACCCAAAAATCAGCAATCCAAAAGCTATTTTGCCTTTTCTTCTCTAAGATATTGACTGTAAGGAAGACCATCTATCCATCTATCCATCCATCCATCCTGTGAGCTAAGACTGACAGCATAGGGAAAAGCCATACCCTGGAAAGGCTACATGAAGGCTCTCTCCTCCATTTCAAAGTCCAAGTATTCTTCTATTGAGTCTCACTGTATAAACTTGTGTGTGCCACAAATTACCTCCAGAAGGCCTGCCTTAAAAACCCAGATGCAAAGTTTAGCTACTTCCCAGTATTGCACATCTAATATCCAGAGATACATTTCCATCAAGCTTTACACCACAGCATATTACCAATGACAAGAGAGAATCTCATACCCACATCACCACAAATGACCTGCCCACAATTATGCTGACTGGTGCCTAACCATGAACCACATTCTCTTGGTTCCAAAGTAGCTCCTGTCTATAGCACTTCTACAAAGCCTGCCATGATACACTTAAGCACTCCATGGAAAGTCACATGGGGACTTAAAAAAGATGGGAGGGGAGGGGCAACTCAAGCACAGCCTCATCTCAGTGCCTGGCACCTCATCTCGGGTGCAGGTCTCCAACGGAGACACACATGGTTTTTTTCCCTTGGGGGACTGTTACCTTTGTTGGTTGCTGCCTCCATGGCCACGGGTAACTGCATAAGGTAGTCCACCCTCTCCGTGTAGCGGACCTTTCTGGTCTGACAGCATTGAATTCGTTCCTCCACCAAAAACCGGAAAACATCACTTGGGTTTTCTGAGCCAATGCGATTCCTCTGAAGGTCAGATAATACCAAATTAGCAGGTGCAGGAAAATGAAGTTATGGAAGAAAAATAGTATAACTCTGATGCTGGCATCGAGATCTTGCTTTACTGAGAATTTTCAGAGTGGACCAGACTAAGACACCGGGATTTATGTAGTGTCCCCAAATGAGGGATTGGGTAGTACTATTACAAAGACATTAAAACCATAGAAGACAGATAGATGGGCATGGATGTAATTAGAGGAAGGAAGGAAGTTAAAAAAAATAGAGGAAAAAGTACTGTCCTGGGGAAATGAAGGTATGTTTGATACAATTTCAAAAGCACTCAGTGTAAACTATAAGTAAATAAAGAAACCATGCTGTATCAAGATACTTAAGGATATGGTAACCTCCTTCCAACGGATTAAGGGAAAACACTGCTCACAAACACACAGAATTCACACATGATTGGGAAATGACTGAAGGAAGGGCCAGCTGTAAAAATATTAACAGCAGAACTTGCTACTGTAGCAGCTCTGATGGTCTCTTCTGTAAGACATTTTCATAACCATGGGGTCAGGGAGGGGGTAAGACTGCTGGTTTGTTTTGTTTTGTTTTAAGGTGAATGAAAGGCTTTACCCTGGAATTCTTCATGGCTTCCGTGTGATTCAGCTCTGTTGCATTGGAAGTGGGATCGCTTGAGTTGTACCTGGGTATCAAGTAAGTGGAGGGGCTCTCAAGGGGCTCTGTCCAGAGACTAAACATCGTTGGGAGTTGGTCTGATGTGGTATATGTGAATGATAAATTTTGAACCCCAAGATCTGGTTGCCCCCAGACAAATGAATTCTCATGTACACTGGCCTCTGCTGTGTAAACCTTGCTCCCCAAGTTTAAATAAAAGTGGCTACAATCAGTTACTTGGAAGAAGAGAGGTAGGCAGGGCTTTGGTTACTAGGATAGGGGTCACAGGTAGGGACCACAAAGAGAGTGAAAGGAGGAGGAAGGGAGAGGAGAAAGAGAAAGAGGAGAAAGAAGAGGGGAAAAGCAGGAGGTCTCCATTAGACATGATGGATCAGGAGTACATGCCCAAGTGAAATGGATCCTGAGGACAGACTGCTGGAGCAGAAATAATCTCAGTGAGACACTAAGTACTTGGGGAGTGCTGCTGGAGAAGTAGCCAGTCTGGCACTAGAAATATAGATTGGGGTAATTCCCCTAGTAATTGTGTTACAACTGAATAACTAAACCCTAGCCTCAGTCTCTTTCATTTGGAAGCTAGCCAGTGATAGAAATAAATTTATTAATTTACATTTGATATCCAACATAACAGCATAAATCTAAACTTAAAAAGTTCTATGTGAAGACAATGGAAGCACTCCCCAGGAACAGAGCAGTTTCCTAGCTCTATATTTCATAGATAGCCCAGTACAACATGGCTGGGACACAAGGCTAGGACAACAGTGGGTACCAAGCCAACTCATGGGTTCAGAACTGCAGTTACCCTCAGGATTTCCTCAATGCACTGGCCTGCTTGAGAGGAGTCTGATCCAATGAGGCAGGCCCTGGTTACAGGTAGAAGACCAAAATGCCTCTTGTCTGTAAGCAGAAAGACAGACAAAGACCATGGCCAAGCACAGCAGAATATCCAAGCTGAAATGCAGACTAAGAGACACAGAAGATATCCAAAGCAAGAGAACTTCTGATCATGTAACAAATGTTTAAAAATCATGCTTTTATGCTAAGGAAAGACAGACACTGGGTATAAAACAACATAGATATAATAATTAAGTCTCCAAAGGAGAGAAAAAGAGAAATAAGTAAAAGTGTTTACAATGGTATAAAGATACTAAAATAAACAAATAAATAAACTGAACATAATCAAAAATTAAAAATTTAAATAATAAGTCTTCATAGAGAGACTTAGAGAGATAAATATATATGTATGGTATGTATATACATATATATTTCCATATTGACTATCAACATACAAATAACAATATGTTCAGTAATAAATATAGTTCTATGTATCCTCTTTAGAAAGAAAACTAACTTAGATAAAGAAAGGACTGATGAATCAGATCACATATATATGTAATAACTTCAGGATGTAAAGCAGGAAGTGTGTTATGGTGGGGAAGAAATTTTACATTTCTTCCAATAGGAAAAGAATGCTGTCTCCCATCCAAATTAATAAAAATCAGATTTGATACGGGGAGACCTCCTGAAGATCCTGGCTACAGACAAAAGGAAAGAGATCAAGAAGACCAAACAGGACAGGTAACTGCATTTGAGACAGGCTGAGACACAAATATCTATGTGTAGTCAATCAAACCTCATTGGCAACAAAATCCTCAGGACTAATCATAAAAATTTATATTACAGTTTAGCTACAGTCCAAACTAGCTTTTAATAGAGCCAGATACACTTCATCTGCTCAAACAAAGACTAAAGAATCTCCATGAACTGATCTATACACCTTACACATTCCACATATATGTTAATACAGTCCTGTATATGCTGAGTGACATGCAGGAGGAACGACAAACTGCTTTAGAACTCATGGAAAGCTGCCCAGTGGATAGCACAGCCATGATGGGTGTAGCTTGGTAAGGCATGACCCCTAGGACTTACATGTCCTGAGGACGTCACGCTGTTATGGAGTTCTGCTCTGCTTGTTGCCCTCACTTCCCTCTTGATCTAAGAATTGTATGAAAACTCTAAGGGGGTTTCCAGCCCCCTCACTGGGCAGTATCTCTGGCACTCACAATAAGTTTTCAATCCCTTTCAGGCATTGCTGCTGGAGCAGATTAATGTGTTGCATCACTACCCTAGGAAAGAACTTAGAGCTGTAGATTGTCAGCAATGACCACTGTACTTAGAAAGCACTTGGGAAAATAAAATTGTTAGTGAAGCTAAGTTAAGATGCTTTTGCTACTGGCTCTGATGTAAAAAAATCTTGGGAAACAACCTGAAGTTCAGAAAGGCAAACTCTTAATAGTTAACTTAGGAAATTTTTATCATCAGGGAACAAGAACTATGGCAGCACTGAGGCTGAACTGTTGATGATTGATTCCTTCTATCAAGTTTTGCCCTCAGCTTCCTGATATGATTAATAAAAATCTCTGGTGAGTAGCCTGCATTCTGAAGATTTAAAGTAGATATGACTGATTTTTATATAAAAGTTTAGATCTGTAATTCTTTTACAATTCTTACAAGATTACTTGTAAAGATAAATAATACAATAATTACTCCTTTCATTGTAACCACAAATTGCTGCCTGCCAGTAAGAGAAAGTGACTAAGAAAACTACTTTGCTTGCTCACGCTTTGTTAATCTCTAACAAATTGCTTAGTTATGGATGTACGTAGGACTTAGGGAATAACTTGTTCTCTTTACCTGTACTATAATAATGTTATTTCTTATATACTTTTGGGGAACACACAGTTTTTTCATAACCATTCACTAGAAGAAAACTAAAATGTAATCACATTGTGATTGCACACTGCTTGAAAGATTTTCTGGGATATATAAGCTATAAGAGAAAGAATAAAGTGGTTAGAAAATTGCTCCTTCCACCTATCAACTGTATGTTTATATGTATACATGTGTATGTTGAGATGCTTGGAGCCTGCTTGTTGGAGCTTTGCTCCAGCTATTCACTGTGTGAATGTGTATATGTCTGTCTGTCTGCAGGCCTGTAAACACATCTGTATGCATGTATGCATGAATGTATGTATGCATGTATGTATATAGTTATATGAATGAAGTTACTGAAGTCTACCTTTTGCTTCATTTACTCAGTTTGAATGTATGTGTACATGTGAATTATCTCTCTTTCTTTTTGTCTCTTGCTGGCTCCAAGGAATTACAAGAGTTCAGAGTTTTTCACTGGCCACAGGGAATGCCATCCCTAGTAAATTAAGTTTTTTCCCCTCAGAGAAAAGTCTGCTGAGTAATTTCTCCAATCACTGGCTGACATAGGCAGCAGTCCCTGTGTATATCTGGACTGACCCCCAAGAGCAGCTCTGAGCACTGACCCCCACTGGCTGCCTGCCTTGGTTTACCTCCTGGATGCCAAAGCTTTTCATTGGTATGTATATTACTTTTGAGAGCTTATATGTTCACAGAGAATAACCAGACAAACAGTCCTAACAAGATCCACCCTCAGGGATGCTGAAATGCTGAGGCATACTGTTCCTGCATCCTGCTGTTTCCTCAAAGACTTGTTTCCAGGACAACTTCAAAGCAACTAACGCAAATTGTCCAACATCACAGACTATTCCAGCCAGGACTTCATCTAAAGCTGCACTTTCTCAGCATACAGAGACTAGACAACAAACACTACAGCTAGGTTTCTCAAGAATAGCAATTATTCAAATTTGGGGCAGGGGGCCAAAAATAAATTCTTCACCCCAAACCAGCAGGAACAATTTTAAGAGAGCAATGTCCCATTCACTTAAGGTGGGTTGGGTAGTTTTTAGTTGTTCTATTGGGTGAAAGATGCTTTTTGTTATAAAAGGGTTGGTTATAATTTATTAAATGGTCTTGACCAGGGAGAAAACAAGGTAAAAGACGTTAGACTTGGGGATTTCTCACCTTTTCTTTTCTCTATCTTCTTTCCTTCTTATGTAGGGGGGAAGGGATTGAAAAGAAAAAGAGGGGATATAGGAATATTACAGTAATAATAGAAAAAAGGGAGTAGATTATGGAATCTATTCTTAAACCAAAGAACACTTTATAGCCAATAATCTTACATTGCTATGGATCTCTATATAGTGATACATATTTAGGTTATATTTTGTTACATTGATAGATCTTTGTATACTGATATATAATAAGGTTATAATTGTTATATTGATGTACAGAGTAAGGTTATTTTTATAATAACATACTATGTATACATGTTTTCAAGTCTTTTTTTTTAAAGATTTATTTTTTTTTATGTGTATGAGTACACTGTAGCTGTACAGATGGCCATGAGCCATCATGTGGCTGTTGGTAATTGAACTCAGGACGGCCCTTCAGACGCACCAGAAGAAGGCATCAGATTTCATTACGAGTGGTTGTGAGCCACCATGTGGTTGCTGGGATCCAAACTCAGGACCTTCGGAAGATCAGTCAATGCTCTTACCCGCTAAGCCATCTCACCAGCCCATGTTTTCAATTCTCATTTGAGATATTATACCTAGATGATACTTATTAGTGTAATGTAAAGTTCTAGTCCCTTTTAAAGCTACTATTACAAACTTTTTAGAATAATTAAGAAACTCAAGTTAATAATCAGACAGTCAAACCTATGGTCATGTTAGATATTAGACTAGTTTATCACAAACTAGGCTTCCTAGGTTGAACAGAGTAAATAACTAAAAATAAACACAGTTTGGCTATTCAGATATGCTAAGGTATATTCAAAGATAGCAAGCTACCTCTGGGAAAAACTGCCCTTGTTCCGACTGCAAACAAAATGCTGTTGGAAATGGACAAACAACATGCAGGAAAGTTGACTGCTATACTCTGCCAAGACAGGGTAAGCAGACCTTCATAATTCATGCTCCACAGAAAAGTCTGTCTAATACTCTACAGAAGGCTAAAGATAGACAGATGCTACCACATTTTAGAGAAATTCTGGGAGACTGTTTAGGCAGCCAACTCTCTATGTCATTTCTATAATTTTTTGAAGCTGCTTGCCTGCACTTCCTGCATACTCAGGTAATATTTACTCCTTCTCAGGTCTCTGATGGGGTTGAAGACTAGATAGTTATAGTTTCAAAATTAGCTTAAGTTGTTTAGAATTTAAAAAGATGATTTTAGATCTGAGAAAATGTTTTTAGTTTAGTAATATAAGTTATGATAGAAATGATTTAGGTACAGAACTCTAAATTCACCAAGATAAAATAGATAATAAAATACTTTATCCAAAATTGCAAAATACAAATGGACTGGACATTATAAATGTAACTCCTACCTAATAGTTTTCATAATTGTTTCATATTTCTTACATCTCATTCATTACTCTAAGAGAAAGAACCTTTGCATTTAAACAAAAAGGAGGAAATGTTGAGGGTTGGTCTGGTGCTGTGTATAAAAACGCTAAATTTTAAACCCCAAGTTCTGGTTGCCCCAGACAAGTGAATTCTCATGTACACCGTCCTTTGCTATGTAAACCTTGCTCCCCAATTTAAAGCTATTGGTTAAATAAAAGTGGCTACAGCCAATTACCGGGAAGAAGAGAGGAAAGCAAGACTTTGATTACTGGGACAGGGGACACAAGTAGGAACCAGGAGGAGAGTGAAAGGAGGAGGAAGAAGGGAGAGGAGAAGGAGAAAGAGGAGAAAGGAAAGGGAGAGAGCAGGAGGTCTCCATTAGACATGATGGACCAGGAGCACATGCCTGAGTGAAATGGACCTTGAGGACAGACTACTGGAGCAGAAATAACCAGGCAAGACTCAAATGGCAAGTACTAGGAAGCGCAGCTGAGGAAGTAGTCAGTCTAGCACTCAAAACATAAATTAGGGGTAATAACCCTCAGTAATTATGCTAAAGTTGAATAAATAAATCTACCCTCAGTCTCTTTAATTTAGAAGCTAGCCAGGGATAGAAATAAATTTATTAATCTACAAAACACACTGATATAACACACACAGCATGAAAGGCATACAATCCAGCAGCACCTGGAACCCAAATTTGAGAGGCTGTTAAATCAAGTATGCACAGCAGAGACAGCCACCAAGAGGCCCAGGGAGTGACTGAGGTGAAGAGAAGAGGGCATTTGATCACGCCATTGCCACAGCAGCTTGTTGCATTTCTGACTTCCCCAATGAATGCTCGCAAGACTTACCTCTACCAGATTGACCAAATGTAAGAAAAACTCCTGGGCATCCTGTTGTCTGTTGGAGGAGAATTCTGGGTGGCTCTTGCTAACAAAGGCCTTGAACATTCGTGGCGAGATCCCATTCTGCTGAGGCTACATTATAAAGACAAAATCATCTTATACATGTGAAAACCTGCTATTGTCATTCTGCTAAAGAGACATAGCAATAAAATGACCCCTGGTGACAAACTGCTACATTCATAGATCAGAGCCTCACTCTGCCCACATCAGAGAAATTTCTTGCCGTAGCTGGTGATTGATCATCAGGACCCATCATGTGGAGACCCCAAACTGCACAGTAGCAGAGAGAGAGACTTTATAAAGCATCCAGTCCTAAATGGTAAGTCTTTGTTAAACTCTTCCTTTCAAGGCTCAGGGATCTATAGAGAAGAGAGGGCAGAAACACTTAAGTACCAGAAGTGTTGGGTGACACCAGGGAAACAGCGCCTTTCCAGACACAGCAGAACTGATGCACCTATGAACTCACAGAGACGGTGACAGTATGCACAGGACCTGCAGAGGCTCAGCCTAGATAAAATCCCACCTCTAACACAGAAACTCTCTGCAATGTTACTTGCTGATAAAAGGAAAATCAGTTTTCTCTAATGGAGCATCACTGGATATATCAACACTCCAGGGAGGCCCTGTGGCCACAAGTACTCAGCAACACAAAACAAACTCCATGTTTAAAAACTTGTCTTATGCCAGGAAAGCAAGAGCCTCCCAGGACTCCAAGAGGATGACATTAGCTGAAATACCCCACAAAGGGGAGGGAGAACCTGTCCAGACCATATCCAGAGGTTAGGCATGCCCCCTCCCTGGTTGATGGGTGAGGCCACCCACCCATCTCCAAAATTTTAACCCAGATTTGCTCCTGTCTAAAGAAAATACAGGGACAAAAAGTGGAGCAGAGACTGAAGCAAAGGCCATCCAGAGACTGCCCCAACTGGGGATCCATCCCAAATGCAGACACCAAACCCAGACACTATTGCGGATGCTTGCTGACAGGAACCTGATACAGCTGTCTCCTGAGAGACTCTGCCAGATCCTGGCCAATACATATGCAGATGCTCACAACCACTGGACTGAGCACAGGGACCCCAATGGAGGAGTTAGGGGAAGGACTGAAGGAGCTGAAGGGGCCTTATCTGGCATCAATGGGAGGAAGGCCCTTGGTCCTGTGAAATCTTAATGCCCCCAGTGTTGAGGAATGCTAAGGGCACCGGTGAGGTGGGAATGGGTGGGTGGGTGGGAGAGCACCCTTATAAAAGCAGGGTAAGGGGGAGATGGGATAGGAGGGTTGCAGAGGGGAAACCAGAAAAGGGGATAGTATTTGAAATGTAAATAAATAAAATATCCAATTAAAATTTTTTCATCTTACAGGATTTTTTATTTGTTTGACTTTTGGCTTTTTGTTTTGTTTTGTTTTTAGAGAAAGAAGAAAGAACATGAAGTTGGGTAGGCAAAAAAGATCTGCGAGGAGATAAAGGAGGGGGAAATATGATTGAAATATAGTGTATGAAATAAGTAAATAAAAACCCTAAATTAAAGAAAATTAGTAGCCAGCCCTTCCCCCCATATACATTTGAAGCCTGAATGGCAAGTTGGTTGGGTCCAACTGTGAATTCTACATTTCCAATGAGGAAAAACAAAGTTAACCATGACAAAAGGCAGCATCTACAGGGTACTTAGTATGTATTAGACACTGTTCTATAAACTACGTGAAAGCATGGTTGGCTTAATCAGTAAAGTGTTCATCTAGTATGTATGAAACCTGGGGCTCCATCCCCAGCACCTCAGAAAGCAGGTGTGGTGGTATACATCTGCAATCACAGCACTGAGGAGATAGAGGCAAGAAGATCAGAAGACAGCCTTAGCTGCATAGCAAGTTCAAGACTCGCCCGGGATCTATGAGACTGTTTAAAAATATGTATATATACATATATGTGTATGGATGGATACAGACAGGGGCACACATATCGAAACCTCATTCCAAAACCTTACATAAAAAACAATTAGGAGTCTTGATATGGACTCAGAGGTAAGGACAGTGGGTGGCCAAGGCTCCACTTTGTAAATCCCACTGCATGAATCCCACTGTTTTGTGGCAAGCTGACTCTTGACCACTCACTTTGTAAAATGGTGGCCCAGAATCTTTAAAATAGCAACCACCAAGGGAACATGTGGTATGACAAGGGAACTGCATTTACTCTCCCCATCTGTAAGTAAAAATGAGACCAACTAAAATTAGAGAGAGGGCCACAGTGCTCAGACCTCTCCCAGATGCTTATGTATGACTTGGCACACAGCCAGACAGTGTCCGCTTGCTCCCCAGAGCCTGGTAGTTTAATTAATAAGGAGGAAGAATGCTAGCTGGAGGATTCCAGCACATCAGAGCAATGGTTGATGATATTTCTAACCACACACACATCTCAACCTGTCCCTAACACAAGGTTACAAGAAAGTTGCTGGTCAGTTTTAGCATTGTAGAGTAGCTGCAGGAAGGACTGATAGTATTATTGCTCTGAATGACTGACATGGTAGACAGGGATCAGCGTTCAACATGAAAGCAGTATGGGCGTACCAGTACCATGGATGGAAAGTTCTGCTGGCAGCCTCCCTCTCCAGCGGCCACACTTGAGGCCCACCTGTGAGAGTCCTAACACAATGTCCTAGACAGTCTTTTCTCCTCGTCCAGTTTGTTTTATCATCTGATTTAAAACAACAAGATTGAAGCTGGCTAGTTATAGCAATGGAATAACATGGTAGAGGAAAATGACCTGGAAAGACACTGTGTCTATAGTTTGATTCAGCGAGAAACATCATTGTCTGGTATTTGTGTGTAATGAAATGTGCTTTTTCTTGTTTAAAAAAAAAAAAAAGACAAGAATGTTGCATTTGCTCAATAAGGTAAATACAAATTAAAGAAAGCAAAGCCTCATGCTTAAAGCTAAAATCCTACCACCTCTCAGTGCAGCAGGACACTCAGATGATGTAAAACCTACAATGGTGCCAAAGAGATTACATTTTGGAATCGCATCACCTGTCCAGGACACTCTTTCTTAGAATACACAACTTCTTCAAACATGCTATTTGCTAAAGAAAAAGATTCAAAAGCACTCGTCTATCATGCAGGAGAATCTGGGTTTCATCCTCAGCTTTAGTAAGTAAATAAATAAATAAATAAATAAATATCAAGAACAAATGTTTAAGGACAAGGTAGAGCACAGATCAAACACTAGGCTGGAGAGATGACTCAGCAGCTAAGCATGCTTACTGACGATATTTCTAACCACACAGGTTCAGTTTCCAGCACTCATATACTGCTCCCAACCACTAAGTCCCAATTGTAGCCTCCACTAGCATTTGAACATATGTTTGTAAAGTAAAGTAAAACTGACTTTTAAAGAAATTCAAGTAGTAGTTGTTGGTTGGCCTTGTCAATGTGACACAAACTTAGACACATCTGAGAAGAGTCCAGCACAATTGAGACAATGCCTCTATAAGAATGGCCCATAGTCAAGCCTGTAGACAAGGCACTTTCAATTATTAGTGATTGATAAGACCCAGCCCATTTTGGATAGTGCAACCCCTGGGCAAATGGTCCTAGAGAGGATAAGAAAGCAGGTTGAGCAAGCCAGTAGCAGTATTCCTCCATGGCATGTTTTAGTTCCCACCTCCAGGCTCCTATTCTGCTTAAGTTCCTATCCTGATTTCACTTAGTGATTTTTACCTGGAAGTGTAGGACAAAATAAACCCTTTCCTCCCCAAGTTTCTTTTGGTCCTGGAGTCTTATCACATCAATAGAAACCATAATGAAGACACTGGGAATCTATTTTATAGATGACATGGTTTACTGAGATATTACTAAAAATCTAGGATTTCCCTTGAACTGTAGCAGATGATTTTATATCATGATATGTATCTACCAGAAATGAACTAAGATACAAGACAAAAGTCAGAGGTGAGAAGTGGAAAAAGCCCATGCTAATGAGCTAGCTGGTAATTTGAATACTTGAAATGCCCACTCCAAACAAGTGCTGGAGCAAGAACGCACAGTTGTCAACAGCAGCTGCACAGGCACCAGGTGGTCTGAGACAACTCCCAAGTCCACAGCGTTCCACCTTTGCAAGACCTTTCCACATGGATTTCTGTTTCCACACTAGAAGAGCCTGGTCCTCAACAAGCATGGTGTGACCTGAACTACCAGCAGAAAATAGTTCCCTCCACCTCTCCACTGTCAATAGAAGTAGAGAGGTCTGCTGTAGACTGTGGTCTCTTTGAAAAACTGCTTAAAACACAGGACATTCCCAGAACTACAAAACAAAACAAAACAAATACACACACATACACACAAACATATGTTCAATTCAGCCTCTACCCTGGATGTCACAGGAGCCATACAGATGTGAAACCAAAGACCTGCTCCTATTCCCCTCACAAACAAGACCTCTCCGCCACCAGGGAGCACACTGTAACTCACAGTCATGTTTTTTTTTTTTTTTCTTTTAACTTTGTTTGTTTGTTTGTTTATGGTGGGGCCTCATTTAGCCCAGACTGGCCTTGAGCTTACTATGTACCTTGAATTTCTGATCCTCCTGCCTCCTTTGTTGTCAAACAGAGTTAAGTTATGTAGTCATGTGACGAAAATTCTGAGTGCTTGTGAGAAAACTCCAAGAAAACAGGACAAGAGCCTTATGTCCTCAGTTCCTTTAAAATACAGAACTGTTCTTGGAATGTGTTTTCCTGCTTCTCCCAGGAAGATGAGTTTACTTCAAATTGCTCATTATTGCTATTCAATTAGATGTTTAAACTATATTTTATATACCTCTGTGGAAAAACATGTTTTTGCCACATGTCTTGTTCTTGTAATTGTATAGAGATTGAATTTGTGAGAATTTTACTCATGTGATTTTTTTCCTAAACCCTCAGAGTATAGATTGATGTTTTGAATAAGCATGGCTATTGTATGTGACTTTATTCTGTCTCAATTATTGGCTCCATTCCCTGATGCCCCAAGGCTCAAAAGCTGTGACACTCTGTGGTTGGATCACAGCCCTATGACACCAAATTCAGTCTGTACAGGGCTAGGAATGGAACTCGGGGCTTCAAGCATATTAGGCCAACACTCTACCAATTAAACGTCCCAAGCCCTTTGGGATCCTTTTTCTAGGCCACTGGGTCCTGGTTCTACACTGCAGAGAAGGGTTTTCTAAAGGTCACCCACCCGAATGCCTGAAACACTAAACAGGTCACAAGTCCCAGGGACTATAGTCAGCTGGGAATCGTGTCCTTCCATGTACAGGAGGTCTGCCAGTGGGCTCCAGTGCCACTGAGGGACTAGGACTTGGATATTATGTCTGAACCAGGAAAACATATTCAGCACCCAAATATGGCCCAAGTAAGGCAGTCATACCCTGGACAGGCAGAGCAGAGGTTCCCACCTGCCTATCAAGGGCATTATGATAACAGCCAAAGGCAGTTTTATTTCCAGACACTACTAACCTGAAGAGTTTATACTTCCTCAAATAAGGAGATTCTAAAAGCACAAAAATGGTCAATTTTATGACACAGATTTACCATCATTAGAGAGAAAACTCTTGAAAGTGCCCCCGCCCCAACACACACACACACCTGCAGCCATCTGAAGACTGTGGTTCCATGAACTGTATTCAGGCACATAGCCCTTCAGGACCAGACTTCTTGTCTCTACCAGACAAGGTAGAGGCTGCCCCCAAGAAAGCTACCCAAGGCCCAGCACAGCCTGAACAATGTCCCAGAATAATGAGATCAAAACACATTTAAAAAACAGTCATCATTCCTTCGAAGTTCATAGAAGCTAGAGAAAGAAGCCTGGATGATTAACCCCCTACCCAAACACACCTTCCACTGTGTCCACAGTGAAGATCCCCTCGTGGTCTGGTGCATTTACAGCCTTTCTGTTGCAATGCTGGGTAACAAGGCTCTCTGAGGAGGTATAGTATCCCTATCCACCCCTTGACTCTCTTGGGCTCTCTAAGCAAAGCATCTGTTTCCCTCACTCCCCTCTTCCTAACCTTCTTTCTTTCCCCATCCAGATACCTATGTGGATACATTCCCTTCATCCTCCTTTGTCCCCTTCCACCAGCAGCTGGCTCCATATGACCAAGCACGAGCTCTCTTCTCACTCCTGCTCTTAAATTACCATAGTAGTTAAGGACAGCTGACCTAGCCAAGGAGCACAGAGCTCACAAACTCCAGCATGGGGCAGGCCTAAGCCCTAAGTGATCAGGTGAACACAGGTATTCTGAAGAGCTAATAGTGGGTGGGGAGGTGGGTCTGGGTCTCACACAAGATGTCTGTGGCCATAAACACAAGGCATGCTGGATCCAGCTAAACCGACCATGCACTGCACATAGGGCTGCAAGCACAGAAGAGCAGGCTGCAAGCAGTTCCCTCTGGAGCTGTGTAACAGAGAAGTCCGGGAAGCAAACAGTAGCCTAGGGTGCATGTGGAGAGCCATCAAGCTGAACTTTCAGTTCATGTATCAATTAGTAAATAGCTAACTACCCTTCCCTGGTTGAGCATGCCAGGAAACCACTCATAACTTTCCAACAGCAAGAAGTTAAGAGGAATTGTTAATCCTCAGCTCTGGGGAGGGGCTAAGAAAGCCATGTACTGTGGTTTAACCAAAGAGAATCTATATCAAGCATTCTGGAAGCTCAAAAGAAGAATCAAGAGTTCAAGAGTGGCCCGTAACGGTCAGGAAGCTCAGGAGCTTACAAGGCTCAGGAAGGTTCAACATTTATAAGATGCTCTTCTATACGCAATGAACAATTCTGAGGAAAAGAGAGCTCTTCAATAGAACTGTCAGCAAATTGGATAGAGAGCTATAGGGATGCTGCTTGCTCAAGTCATTGCCCTTTCTGGAGTGGGCTGGCTTTGAGGCATCCACACTCCTCTCATCCCGATTCCTCTAAGTACTCTTCAAGAAACTCATTGGTTCACCAAACCACACTTGGATAGACTGTTACTTTAGTCTGTTGTGGGTACCCCACCTTCAGTAAGTACATGCTGTTCATATCTCTGCAGGAAAAGTTATACAATGCTGGCCTACATGGGGAGAATCTTTCTAGAAGGAAGAAAAGGGGGTGAGGAAGGAGTGGAGAGAGGGAAGGAGGGAGACAGGGGACCTAGCAAAAACAACTGGAACTTAAGATTAAAAAAACACAAACTTGGCAGTAATGATGCACACCTTTATTCCCAGCACTTGGGAGGCAGAGGCAGGTGAATCCGAGCCCAGCCTGGTCTACAGACAGAGTTGCAGGTCAGGCAGGGCTACTTGGAGAAACCCTGTCTTGTAAAAAACAAAAAACAAAAACAGGCCATGACTGGATGGGGAGAGGAGGATAGATTTTAAGCTTCATGCTTCAGTCCCAGCTCTGCCTAAGAAAGCCATGAATGAGGGCACACATGTGGCCCCTGTGTGACCAAAGACAGTGGGAACTCTGACGCTGCCTTTTCCTTACCGTCATTTGTAAGAACACAGGGACAAGGCCCTCCCTCCCTCACATGTATTCTGACAGTGCACTGAATTTATAACAACCCCTTTGCCAACCAGTGGAATCCCACATCACTAACCAAAGTTAACCTGGCACTCGGGGACACATACCTTGTGCTCCTCCTTCATCACCTGTTCAATGAGCTCAGATTTCACTGGAGGCTTCGAGTACTGACCAGAGAGGAGGCCATGTCCCAACTTAGTCCTAGCCAGGAGAGAGACAAACAGTAAAGAGGCCACTGCTGTTTCCCAAAGAGATGTGAAGATGACCCATGAGTTCTTGTGGCAGGGCTGCTCTCTATCCGGATTCCTCACAAACAGCTTGGTATTCTGACTCCACTTTCAAAGTTTCCTCAGTACTTTATAACTTTATTAAACTCTTCTTATAAAGGTAACACACACCCATTCTAGAACACTTAAAAATACAGAAAATAAAGAAGAAAAAAAGAATTGCCTTCAACTCAGCAGTAACCAATGCCAACACCCCACTGGAGACTTGAAACACAGCACTGGGCACTTACATCTGTGTGTTGAAGTCCTGCGTTGGATCTAATGGCGAGTAGTCAAATATCCTTGGGAGGTTTCCTACATACCTGGGAGACAACAGCACAGTCACCACATAGAAACGGGACAACACAAGCAAGCTGTCACTCGACAGCCACCCAGCTAAGGAAAGGCTTTCCTGAGTTCCTCCCTCAGAGTAGCCCAGGGAGACTGGCAGCACAATGGCTGTCAGCAGTGGTGCCCACTTACGCTCTCTGGAATTCTGGGATGCTGAAGATGGCCTGCATGACAGAACTGAGGTAGCAACTGTTGCCCAGGTTTTTCAGGCCCGTGTACCCTGGGCCGTACATCGGCTTCAGCTTAGTCCCTGATTCCTGGATCACTTCCCACTCGCTGACTCTGGGCTTGACATCATTGTCCCGGAGCCCGTTCTCTGTCTGGGACATCATTAAAGAGAGAGAAAAGAAAAGGGCTTTAAACAGGACTTAAAACCAAAACTGTTCTCTGGTGTACTGGGTATTTCTGCCATATTCCTATGAAGACATGCGAAAAATGAATAATCTATTTAAAGACATTAAAAGACAAAGATGATTACATAAGAATGTAAATGCACTTAATGTCACAAAAATGTCACTGTATACTTGAAATTAGCTTAAAGGGCAATTTTATAAATATTTTACTACAATTTTTTTAAAACATGAAAAGGTTTTTGGTTTTTTGTTTTGGTTTGGTTTTTTTTTTTTGTGGTAGTGGTGGGTTTTTGTGTGTTCTGTTTTGGTTTTGTTTTTTGTTTTTGATTTTGTTTTCAGGAAAGAGAAAGAACAAAAAGGAAGGAGATAGAAGTCAACTACTGAGAGATGATGTTCAAGTGTGTACAATGCATGAAGTAAGTCCTGGGTTTCATGCCCAGCACTGCACAGCCTGGGCACAGTGCACATTTGGAATCCCAGAACTCTGGAGCTGAGACAGGAAGATCAGAAGTTCAAGGTCATTCTCAGCTAAGTAGTAAGAGGCCAGCTCAGCGTACATGACACTCCAACAAACACTAAAAGCAAGACCTGCAGTAAACAAAGAGGCAAGTCAGGGAGAGAGGAAGGTGAACAGGAGCCACGGAAGTGTGGTCACACCTAGGAGAGGGAGGAAATGAAAGGGCAGGTAAGTGAAAAGATGGGTACCTATGAGAATGAGTCAAACAGCTTGAAGCATTAAAGAGAGAGTGCCAACCTGGGAGGCAGAGAACACAGCATGAAACTGAAACAGGCCTTGCAGGCAAAAACACTTCACCATCACACTGAAATAAGCAACAAGCAAAGCTTCAGCGGTTAACTCCACCCACTACCCAGCAGCCCTCACTCCCTTCTGGAAGTTAAAGTGAGGTAGGTCACATATAATGTTAAAGGTCATCATCCTGTACTTTCTCCCTTTAGTGAAAAAAGCAGGGATTTATACAACTACCCATCAAAAGAGACAAAAATGTTGCAAGTAAGCCCCAAATAAACCACAACTTGATAAACAACAAAACTCTAGGCTGGTAACCCATATAAAATGCTAATCAACTAAATGCAACAAAATAAGGCAACAATTAAAACAAAATCTATGAAGACACACATTAGTAGAATTCCGTATTAAACAAATTAAAGACCCCCCCTCCACACACACACACACACACACACCCATCACTAACACGGTGTTGAAATAGAGACAAAAGATTTTCTCACCCCTTGCGTGTGAAGCATGTCGATCCCAAAATGTGCTAAGTGTTTGGCCAAATGAGGATCTGAAACAGGTCCCTCTTCTTGAAAAGAATAAACATCTGGAAGGCGAAGAGAAGACAGCACTGAGCTCTGTATATGGCTCCCATGCACCACTAGGCTTAGCTGATGGAGCCTGCAGGAGGGCTGGCAGTGAGAAGCCACTCACAGCACCCAACCAGAAGACCACAAACAATAGACAATGAGTACATATATTTTGTAAGCATGCAACATCTTCACAAAGCTAAAAGACTTAAGAAACACTGAGTTTTCTAATGCAGGTGAAGGGAGGAAGCCGAATGTAAAATAACTCGAAAGGAGATCAGTATGAATACCTAACTTGTCAGCTTTGTAACTACAACCCATGAGGGCATAATTCCCAAGTTGGGAAACAAAGAGAAAAGGGAGAGGGGGAGAGGGTGGCAGCTATCTGCCAGGGCAGAAAGAGCCACTGGGGAGATGGGGTACAGGCAGCTGGATGGTGAGATGTGGTCATGTAGGCTTTGGGGCCCTGTGCTGCCCCCCTCCCCTTTGCCCGTCTCTCTGTCTTCAGTGTCTATGATTCACAGAACTAGGGAGAGATGGGAGCGAGAATGCAGACCTGTGCAGCTTCCCAAGATGTGCTCACTTAGCAGCCCACAGCAAAACTGAAGAGGCAGGCATGCTCACTCTGTGGCTCACACCAGAACTGAGGTGAGCAACATGACCGATCCATCGCCTATGACTACTAAAAAGGCAGGGATGTGATCACTCATGGCCTTTGCTCCAGGACTGGAGAGATATGCTCACTCTGAAGCCCATACTGTACCTGCAGCAACGGGCACACTCCACACCACTACTGAGGAGGCAAACAACAGGGGAGGTCTCAAATGCTAGTCCCCTGTGACACCCTGATGCTGGAGGGCAGCATCTGCCCTGAGGACATTAATATTCCACAGTATAATGTAATGTTTTGGGTGGAGTACAGACTGGGGACCAGGAACCTGAGGCTCCTGGGAAATGCAGACTGTCTCTACTCCAGCCTTACCCAATCAGACTCTGTGCTGCCAACAAGAGCCCAGAGACAGTTTCAGGCACACTGTAGAGCTCTATCTGTCCTGAGGCAGCAATGCAAGGAAAGACAGAAGTCCATATGTTCTGTGTCCCATGAGAGCCTCATAAAGGCTAAGTAGCTTTTCTTCACATCTCACATGTGGCCCAGAATCCCAGTGTCTCACTCCTAGCCATTTCCTTCCTTCTCTCTCAGCAAGTTCAAGGTATCTCAGGATATGGATAGTAAAGTGCCACACAGGCACAGTCTAGGAATGGAGGCCCCAGACTACAGTCTCTTTCCTCCTAAATTTGGACAATAAGGTATTCTATCTATCTTTGTAACTATTTCCTTAATAGATACAAAGATGTCATTCTTCATGATAGGCTCTCCTGCACTGTCTAAGGGAGTTTTCTGCTCCTTGGGACACTGTGAAGGATTGATAGATGGAGGGCATGAAGAAGCTATGATGCTAGGGTGATCCTCTGACCCATACCAAGGGATCGGAGACTCGCTGACCCCAAAGGAAGGTGGTTGTGTTGTTACAAACAGATTAGTTGGTGTAGAGATGTCTCTCCTATACTTTACAATTTGAGTTGTGGCCATCGCCAATGCTTCCTTTACTATAATCCAAGTTTTCCCAAAATCAAAACCAAAAGATGAAACCCTCCACTGCGATTAAGACAGTTTCCAGAGGTCTGAGTAAGATGGCATATTGAGACTGCCTCTGTGTGGAAGGTAAAAAATTCTCAATAAGAAAAAATGGACTTTATCCCTAAGACAGTAGAGGAGGAGTTTCAAAAACCCACAAAAGAAGTGGAAAGATTCTGGGAAAGAGTAGAAACAACAGTAAGTTTCTAGAAAGTTTAAATTAAAAAAAAAAAAAGTTTTCTGAATTAACATTTTTAAGCAATGAGTAAGGAGAAATAGAAAAATAGCAAATACTTGCAAGAACATGAAAACAGCAGTCCTGTGGCACTTCTACTCTACTCTCTTCAAGTGGTGAGAGTTTTGAAAACTTAATAGTCATGGCTCTGTTAGAAAATAATAAAACTCCTAGCATCACCCCCAGTGACAATGCCCTGGGATCCCTAAATGAATAGAAACCACATTGCGTACAAAGGTTCTAAGCCTTACGAAGTTCTCTTAACATTAAGAAAATACTATTCCATCTGCTCTTCCATAAGTTCTCAGTTCAATTCCCAGCAATCACATAGTGGTTTAATGAGATCTGGTGCCCTCTTCTGGCCTGCAGGCATAGATGCAGGCAGAACACTGTATACATAATAAATAAATAAATAAATAAATAAATAAATAAATAAATAAATAAGAAAGAAAGAAAAAAAGAAAATACCATTTCCTACCTCAGGTGCTTAAATGTCCAAAGATACCACATGATTTGGTCAAGTACAATAGTCACTTCATATCCCAAAAACAAAACAAAGAGTGCCATACAAGAAACTCAAGATGAAATTGATCCTCCTGTGGCAATAACAAAGAACTGTACAAGTGACACACACATGTTCAGATGTGAGTGGACTCAGAGCTAAAGATGCTGCCTTCTGTGTTTTCATTGGGAAATTCATGTTATTTCTAAATTCAGCTTAGCAAAACTGCCTTAGCTTGAGAACTCTTATCCTTTAAGTACTACTGACCACCCCCTGATGTGGCCTAAAGCCTGAGCCAGAAGCCATAGTGATGGAACCCAAGGAGAGGTTCCTGGGCTAGCACAGACAGTGCTGAGTGGGTATTAGCTGACCAGTGACTCTGGGTTCCAGTTCAATGAAAAGATAAGCCAAAGAGCCAGAGGCTGTCATCTATACAAAAGATAAAGGAACAGGTTATAAGCAGAAATGGACACTGGGACTGAGGGCTGAAGCAAGAAAGGGATCTGTAAGAAGTAATTGCAAAATAATGGCTGAATACACAGATTTATTTTGCTTTTTTCTACTTTCCCATATTGATTGTAATATTTTAATTAAAAAAATACACACATGGACTGGAGTTGTCTCTCAGTTGGTAGAACAACTGCCTAGCATGCACAAAGTCTTCGGTTTGATTTCCCAGCACTGCATAAATTCAGCATACCGACAACACACCTATAATCACAGCATTTGGGAGGTGGAAGTAGAAATCTCATGAGTTCAAGGTCATCCTTAGCTACATAGGATTTGAGGCCAAGCTGGGCTATGTGAGACTCTGTTTTGTTTTATTTTTAAGTTTGGAACTCCTACAATTTAATTGTCTTAGAGGTATGTTCTATGGATCCACAGATCATCAGTCAAACTTGATCAGCCACATTGATTAACTCACTCATTGATTATAGTCAAAAAACACAACTGAATACAAAATACAGAGAGATATGAAGGTACAACATTATGCAAGATAAGCAGGGCCCCTCCTCTTGTGACTTTAAAGGCTAGTATCTCAAACAGTCTTGAATGTGATGCTAGACTTCAATGGAGGGCCTCAACAGATACTGTCTTAGCTGAGGTTCATTTGTGCAACATAAGCTCTTAAGGTCAAGGAAGTTTTCATGCTCAGAAAGGAACAGCAAGGTGGTTCCACTGCTTAGGACAGAGACAACCTGAGACCCAGGTGCACACCAAGAAGAACAGCAAAAGACTGAGAAAGTGCAGGCTGGTCCACAACACCTGGTCACCAAGAGCTACCTGTGTCCCACAAGCCATCCACAGAGAAGAGAGCTGAGATGAGAGGATGTGCCAGCAGTCGCTCGTACTGGGAAAACAAACAAAATTCAGGTGCTTATGGCATAGGGCCCTCCCTGGGGCAGGTGAAACCTGCACCGATGTCAGGAGAGGAGCCCTGCCAAGACAAAGATGTCAATATAAATAAGGAGCACCTTTCCTCTACTTGTTCACTGCACAAATCCTTACTGAGCGACTACAAGTTCCGGGGAGGTATATAAGTCAGTAGAGCTAGAGGATAACAAAGATGGTGTCCAGGCCCCATTGTCCCCGGTTCAGCACAAGGTGCCAGCACACCGGAAGGGGACAAGCCAGGTTAGAGCTAATAGGAAGTAACCAATACTTTGACCCCTAACACTGTAGGCTGTGATAAACAGACAGAACCTTGTGCCCAGGTCAGGGATGAAAGCAGTTAAAGAATGAAGACCTAGGCGAGGAGCCATGCAGTGAGCACATCCAGTCAGATGAACAGCTCTCGGCTGCCCTGTGCACCTGGACCATCAGTGTGCAGTCATCTTGGCACAGGAGAACCAAGATGAGAACCTTCCCAGGTAAACAATCCGTCTCCATGACAGAACTACTACAATCCGCTCCCACCTCCAGCTCATCTTACTCCCTTCCTGACAAGAACCTCCTCCCACACTGGAGAGCTTGGCTGGTTTGTGTGGTAATCTGGTTCTTGTTTTGTTTGTGCTGTCTGTACCCATGGGGACCCAGAGTGGAACTGGATACAGGGTCCATTTTTATGATGCGTGCCAATGTTCTGGCCTAGCCTGAAGGGTCAGGGATTCTTGGGAAAGCAAAACCACAAGCAGAGGCTTTAGGAATAAAGAGGGTCTCACTGACAGGGTACAACCTCTTTGGGAAAGGAACTGGTTGGGGTCAAGGGGATGCAGATCAGGATAGCACTGGATATTTGAATGCACAACCTTAGATTTCATGTCTACCAAGCAATCTTCTAAATATAATTCAGCTCCCACAGGGAAAGAATGTACTGGTTAAGTCGACATAAACAGCCCACAGACTGGCAATAGTTGTTCTCATTATGACCTAAAAACAAATGCCCTGACTTTGAGGCTTCGTCTTTTTCACAAGGTAGCCTGAGAGACCCACCGAGTATAGAAAACCTCCTCAGATACTCCACAGAATTTCCTGCCTCAGAGAGTGTCCCACATCCTGAAGGCTCACCACTGAACCCTTAAGGAACCATACAATGTTAGGAATTTATTTGCCTTACAAAGAAGTAGAAAGTGGCAGGTAACCACATATTTAAAAAGAGGAGGAGGAGACATCTCTTAAAAGGATGGAATCATGAACTAAAAGGGAGACTTTAGGAAAACCAACATCACACAACAAACACAAGAAATCAAAGGCTGATCCCCACACTATGAATCTGAAAAGTCTCAGTATGGAGCACACAAGCGGCTTGCTGTTACCAGAGTTTTAGACTTTAAAAGAATTAAGAGCATGTATTCAAATGATCTTGGCCATAAGATACAGCCAACATTTAAAGTTCTCCCCCTAAAGGAGAAGACAGTAGTACTCCACCTTAACTTCAGCTATGACAGTTAGTAACAGAAAGAGTTCATGAAACCTAATAAAAACACCTACACGTGTGCTGACAAGAGAAACCTAGGATGCTAAGTGTGGTAGTCTATACTTATAACTGCAGAGGCAGGAGGATCACAAGTGTGAGGACTTCCTGGATTACAGAGTGACTTCACGGCTCTCCTGGGCTAAATATACACCAAGACTTCATATGAGAAAGAAAGAAAAAAGAATTGTCTAAATTTTTCAAGGAAAAAAGAAACTACAAATAGCCAAGAATATAATGAAAGGCTGGGTATATAGTACATGTCTGCAATCACAGCATGCAAACTTAGAGGCAGGGTGGTCAGAACTTCAAGGTTAGCCAGGGTTACAAAAGATGCCCCTCCTCAGCTCTCAACACACATACACACACACAGAGAGAGAGAGAGAGAGAGAGAGAGAGAGAGAGAGAGCAATAAATAAAGGATATCATGAACACTGTTTGACCTCAATAGAAAAGGAAATTCAAGTAAGATGGCAGGTCAGCAAAGGTTTTTAATAATATCCATAGTCACCCAGGATTTGTTGGAAGTGTGTTCTCACACACCTCTAGTGTAGGACAAATGATGTGACTCTACTTACAAATCTAGTGTAACGGAAACAATGACAGCGTTAAAACAGAAAGTTGAGGCAGGAGGATGATGCAGTCAGCAGAGTGCTTTCCACACAGCAGCTGAGTCTTGAGTGTCAAATGAGCTTTAAGAAGCCAAGCATGGGGGCATGGAGCTGCAACCCCAGCAGGGGAGAGGCAGAAATAGGCAGATTACCCAGCAGCCTGGCCCGATCAGCATGCTCCAGTCTGAAGAGAGACCATGACTCAAAAAACATAGATGGCTCCTAAAAAAAACCACACCCTAGAGTGATCCTTCTCAACACGCACGTGTGTGCGCGCACACACACACACACACACACACACACACACACACACACGCACGAGCGCACACATGCACACATACACACATACACACACTGCACCTGCACACACGAACACACACTGAATAAATTTAAAAGATATACAGAAAAGAGAATTAACCTGTGTTATCCCACTTAAACAGAAGCTAATTATTTAAATACTCAGTTGCCAGTTGGTTAACAAAACTATCCGTGCCTAATACATCCAAGATTTTGTATGGAATCCAGAAATGAGTGAGGTACTACCCTGACTTCACTATGAGAATCATAACTAACCCACATTTGCAGATGGGTAAAGTGTTTGTGCTGTATTAGTCCCTGTTGTCAATACTGTAACAAAATGCCTGTTGACTTTGACTTAAGGAAAAAGGGTTTAAGTCACAATTCAAAGGTATGGTTTCATTAGGGTGAGGGAGTCATGGGGGTAGGGGTGTGAGACAGCTGGTCACATGCAGCCAGTCAGGAAGCAGACAGGGATGGATCCTGGTGCTCACCCGACTTTCTCTTTTTTATGTGGTTTAGACCTACAGGGTGGTCCCATTCAGGGTCAGTCTTCCCAATTCAATGAGCACAACCTAGAATCCTGTCAAGTTGACCAGAGAAACCATCACAGTCAGGTTATTCTGAGAAATGGATTTCTTTTTTTTTTTTTATAAGATATTTTCTTTATTTACATGTAAATTTCTCCTTTCCCAGTTTCCCCTCCAAAAAAACAAAGAAACAAACAAAAACAAAAAAAACAAACCCCTGTTGCCTCCCCCCTCCCCATGCCTGCCACCCCACCCTCTCCCACTTATTGGCCCTGGCATTCCCCTACACTGGGGCACAGAACCTTCACAGGGCCAAGGTCCTCTCCTCCTATTGGTGATCGACTTTGCAATCCTCTACTATACACATGCTGCCAGAACAATCAGACCCCTCCATGAGCAGTCCTTGGTTGGTGGTTGAGTCCCTGGGAGTTCTGAGGGTACTAGTTAGTTCATAGTGTTGTTCATCCTAAGGGGCTGCAAACCCATCAGCTCCATTGGTCCTTTCTCTAACTCCTTCATTGGGGACCCTGTACTCAGTTCAATGGATGGCTGTGAGCCTCTACATTTGTATTAGTCAGGTACTGTCAGAGCCTCTCAGGAGATAGCTATATTTAGCCTGGCTTGCCCTTCCTTCAGTCCCTGCTCCATAGTTAATCTCTGCAACTCCTTCCGTGGGTATTTGGCTCCCCCTTTTAAGAAGGAATGAAATGTCCACCTTTTGGTCTTCCTTCTTCTTGAGTTCTTTGTGGTTTGTGGGTTGTTCTTCCTGTATTTCGAACTCCTGGGCTAATAACCATTTATCAGAGAATGCATACCATGTGTGTTCTTTTGTGATTGGGTTACCTCACT
>NW_022196899.1:26543061-26557643 GCF_008632895.1 Mastomys coucha | reverse complement strand
TCTCTTGATTTTTGGTGTTAGATGTTCTTAGTGTCTCTGACTAGAGCTTGTCCTGTCCCTGCCACCTTGCAAGTCCCCTGAGACTCTTGGGGCCTGTGCCTCCCAACTGGCTGCTCCCGTCTTAGAAACTCACCGGAGAGAAAATGGCCAACATCTGATAGAAACATGCAGGATCACATAGATGCATTAAAACAAACAAACAAATGAACAGTTGGAAATGAAGGGACTGCAGAAGAGAAGAGAAGGTCATGAGGGACAGTGTTCTGTGAAGGCAAGTCACTTCTGTCCCTTTCTGGGAGTTGTAGTCCGCCAAGAACTGGATTTCTTATAAACTGGTCTATGCTGACTAATTTTATGTCGACTAGTTAGAGCCATAAATTAGAGGCATCAAACAGAAGGAAGTCTCAATTGAGAAGATGACTCCCTAAGACAAAGCTGTAGGCAAGTCTGTAGGGCATTTTCCTAATTAGTGATTGATGTGGGACGGCCCAACCCATTGTGGTCAGGGCCATCCCAGGGCTGATGGCTCTGCTTCTATCAGAAAGCAGGCTGAGCAAGCCATGTGGAGTGTGCCAGTAAGCAGCACCCCTCCATGGTCCCTGCATCAACTCCAGGTTCCTGAGTTCCTGTCCTGACTTCCTTCAGTAATGAACAATAATTTGGAAGTACAAGTCAAATAAACCTTTTCCTCCTCAACTTGCTTTTTGGTCATGATGTTTCATCACAGCAATAATCACCCTAACTAAGACATGTGCCCAAGATGCCTCAGAACATAGAAAAGGCTGAACTGTAATGTTCTTTCTTTTCTTGGATAAATTGCTTTTTCTGTAATTCTAACATAGGATAACAAAGGCAAGTTATAGAAGAAAAACTTATTTGGACTTATGGTTCCCGATGGTTAATCTATAAAGGTTTGGCAGTATGGCAACAGGTGTATAGAGCAGGAAACTGAGATCACATCTCAACCTCACAGAGGAAGCTAAAAAAGTGAATGGGAAGTAAAGCAAGGCTATATAAACTTTCAAAGCTCACTCCCAGTGACAAACTTCCTCCAGTAAGGCTTTATGTTCTAAAAGTTCCATAACCTCTCAAATAGCACCAGCAATGAGGGACCACGTATTCATACACATGAGCTTATGGGAGACATTTCTCATCCAAATCACTACATGTTCATGCACTGTAGACCTTTCCGTAACCCCCTAAGGGACAAACAGAAGGCTTTCTGTGCCTCCCACTCCCATTATTATTAGTCTCCAGTCAGTGTTGTTACAGTGTTGACCCTCACCTGTCAGTATTGTTACAGTGTTGACCCTCACCTGTCAGTATTGTTACAGTGTTGACCCTCACCTGTCAGTATTGTTACAGTGTTGACCATCACCTGTCAGTATTGTTACAGTGTTGGCCATCACCTGTCAACATTGTTGCAGTGCTGCCCCCAAAACATAGGTTGAGTTTCTCTTTAAATCCCAGAACACTCAGAAGGAGACATGGTTTATGCAGACATTTACTTGGATGGAAAATGTTTTCTACTTGCACCTCATACCTTTGCAACCACTTTTTTTTTAATGAGTTCAAATAATTCCCTGGTAAGAAGTCAGGGAAGGAGAGTGACAAGTTTGAGGCCAGCCTACTGTATAGTAAGTTCAAGGCCATCCAGATATATAGTGAGACTGTCTCCAAAAATCAATAACAATAACAACAACAATACTAATTCCATGACATTTGGAAGCAGAAAATGTCTCCAAATGGGAAGCCAAAGAATTCTAACATGCTTTAACTACTAGCCCTCAACCACAAAATGAAAGGAAAGTTCAGTCAGCTCACAGGAAAGCAATAGTCAGACCGAAAACCAATCTTGAAGGCTTGAATAGGAAGGTTTTGGTCAGTGAACCCTGAAGCAGGCTAACTCCATCACAGATAATCACAAAGAGGAAAGAAGGAAGACAGATGTCTTTATTCTTCTACAAACTTCATCCCAGCTTAGGTCAGAGAAGAAACAGACACAAAAGAAAGCTAAAAAGACAGAGATCCAGGGCTAGGTGCTGCTCTAGATGTGAGTTTAAAAATCCATGATGACAAGACTATGTGTCCTTGTGACCACTGCTGAGGATTTAAGTTTTGTGTCGTAACTTGGTATTATTTCCCTTTTCTATCACAAAATGGTGGGAGGAATGAATAAAGCGTACAGATGTGGCCCAAAGCTAACCATTTAGAGAAAATGGGTTGGGACGGGAGAGATCAGCTGGCTGTCCAGGCAGGAATCTGACCTTCTGGAGACATGAGAATCATCATCACTGGGCTCATACCACAGGCAAGGTTTTGTTTTGGTTTCTTTTCTTTTCATATTTTTGTCTATCTATCTATCTACATATTCATACATTTATTTACTTACTTACTGTATGCAACCATGCAGACACACACACACACACGCACTTTCAGGAGACACTCTTGTAGACCACAGTACACCTATAGAGATGAGAGGACAACTTGTGGGAGTTGTCTCTCTCCTTCCACCACGTGGGTCCTAGGAATCAAATTGTTCAGTAAACAAGTTGTCAGGCTTGTCAGCACATATTTTACCACTGAGCCAGCTATCTCTCCAGCCCCACTGATTCCTTGTAATATATTCATCTCTAAGTGGTACGAATAATATTCACAATCAATCTAGGGTTACCTCCTACCATCTTAATGGAGGATTCAACATGCACATCACCTCCTCCATCCTATTTCCTGCTTAGATCCCCTTCACCATGAGAAACACAAAAATTCGTGATTTACTGAAAGCCAGTGGGCTAAATGCTTTAGGCTCATAAATCACAAGAGTAGTACCATCAACATCCCCAATACAAGGAATCTCAAGTAATCACACTACAAAGAGGCAGACCCCAGGTCTCATACTCGAGCTGAGACAAATGTGAGATACCAGTCATGCAAAGCCACACTCACCTGCCCCATCAGGTGTGATGGTGCCCAGCTTCACAGCCAGAGGATAGCCCATGTCCTTGTAATGCTCCAGTGCATGGCCATTGCCCCCTGAGCTGTCAAAAAACCACTTCCCACACAGAACAGAGCCGTCAGTCAGATTCAACCAGAGGTTCTCCCGCAGGTCACATCGGGCACACTTCCAGCCACTAGAAAGTCACGAGAGAACAGTCAGAACATGCAGTACATGGGAAAACATTGACATGTGAAAAGTGAACAGTGTATCCTACTGGCTGCACTTCCCCAGTGTTCTTACCCTGGGATATTACTGTTCCCCATCCAGAGCCCAGGACCACCCAGTGCCCAGCCTCCGAGACTGAGCCATAGACTTTCGGCATCTCCAGCATGACTCTTTAAAAAAAAAAAAAATTGGCATATGACATAAAGGGCAAGAAAGAAGCCACATCCCCCAAACTCCCATTTGCTGGACAATGGCTCCTGAATAAGGTACAAACATGGGGAATCCAGTGTGGAAGATATTTCCAAAGCATCACACATACATGGTAAAACTGATGTGGATAAAAACTATGCTGTAGTCCAACTTGGGCATACAGAAAAGACTGTAAGTTAAAGGCATGGTCTTCAGTGTGGAATTATGAAGCCAACATGGTTTGGAAGCTATTATATGGACATGATGTATCTGTTAAACAGTTGTCTAAATCCTTATGTTTGGAGCTGTAGATTATTGGCATAATCAGCTTTGGTCAACAATGGCTATCTGTTTGCAATGGGCAGCAGGGACCACAGGGATTACTATCTGGTCAACAGCATACTGCAAACAGGAGACTGTAGGACACCCAGCTATGTGTGGGCTTCTACAACACCTCCTCTGAGGCTCCAACCCTACAAAAAGAACATGAGATGTGGATTGTTGCAGAATACTGTCTTCTGGGTATGTGACAGCCACTGTGACACTCCTGAATTCACAGTGGCTGTGACTACAAGATTGGGCCCATTCTATCATGGAGTAGGGAGGCACTCATGGGGCCTGCCCATCCCTGAGAACTTGTAGGCAATTAATAGGCTTGGGGAAGGAAACTATTTTCTTCAATGGCACAGTCATTGGTAAGATGCCACTGTTCCTATAAATAACCTGTCACCTGCACCCCTCTAAGCAGCCCTAACTAAACACATGTTTGTCCCAAAAGACAAAGGCACTAATGTAGAAGGGACTGGTTTGAAAGAGGAGGGTGATCTGCAGGAGTGACAGGGGATGTGAGGGGATAACAGGAGTAAAGGTGAGCAAATGATTATATATGAGTATGAAAACATCATAATAGTGCTGGCTAGTTTTAATGTCAGCTGACACAAGTTAGTGTTGTTTTGAAAGATGGAACTACAATTGAGAAAATGCCTCTGTAAGACTGGCCTGTGGGCAAACATGTTGTGCATTTTCTTGATTGACAATTGATATGGAAAGGCCTAACTCACTGTGGATAGCACAACCTTTGTGCAGGTGGTCCTGGGTACATAAGAAAACAGGCTGAGCAAGACATGAGGAGCAAGACATGAGGAGCAAGCCAGTGAGCAGCATTTCTCCATGGTCTCTGCTTCACTTCCTGCCTCCAGGTCTCTCTCTGCCCTGCTTGAATTCCTACTCTGATTTCCCTGAGTGATAGATTGTTACCTTGACTTACAAGATGAAATTAACCCTTTCCTCCACAAGTCACCTTTGGCCATGGTGTTTTATCACAGAAATAGAAACTAACTAAAACAACAATCAAACATGAAATCTATTAAGGTAAATATATTTTGATAATTTTTTTAAAAAGGTATAGCAGAAGAGAAAGTTCTGTGTTCAGTGCGTGTACTTTTTATTTTTAAGATTTATTTACTTTTATGTATACATTGTTTTGCCTCATGTATGAAAGTGCACTGTGTGTATACCTGGTGCCATTGGGGGCTCCTAGAACTGGAGTGAGAGACAGTTTTAAGCTGTCATGTGGGTGCTGGGAACAAAATCCAGGTCCTTTGCAAGAGCAAGCCACTGAGCCACCATCCCAGCCCCTGCTAGGAAATACTTTAAAAGGGAACGTTAGAATTCAGGACCTACCTCTGCTCTCTTTCCACCCACCATGAGCTAAGCAGCCTGTACCCAGCCTGATGTGCTGTATCACCACCAGCTAAGAGCAATGGGGCCAACTAACCATGACTGACGTCTCTACAACCAGGAGCAAAGACTAACTCCTTATGATGCTGCTCTGTCTCAGGGGTTTGTTATAAAATGACCGACATACCCTATCACACTACAACTTAAATTAAGAAAAGAAGTGAGCCAAACTGCACACTCAATGCCAGTTATATGTCAAATGACTAGCAGAAAGCCCCACTGTCTGACTCCAGCAAATTCTGCTCAGTGTCAGTGTAACCATCCTTCTTCTATGGAGGTAGAAAATGAGGCACAGCAATGATCTGCCTCACCCAAAACTACTGCCTTAGGAGAGAAAGTCACAGGTCAATGAAACTGGACATATCTCTAAGCACCATATGCTCTCCCTCTGAGACCGGCCTTCAGAGATGCTACTGAATCCCCAGGCACATTCTGGCCCCCTGGAGACAGCCCGATATTGTCTCAAGTCAGCCCCCCAAAGACTGAACTCAGACACACAGATCTAGATGTGTGGGAGATGAGCCCAGCAGAATGGGGAAGACAAATAAGGGAGGGGAAACTCAGAGTAAGATGTCAACAAGCAGCCACAATGGACACCTGGCGCTCAAGCCTGATGAAGAACTCCAAGGGATAGTGCTCCCCAAGGGGGCAGGAGGCCTGGGTTCTGATCCACTCATGCTGCTGTCTGCCCATGCCGTGCACTGCTTAGCAGGTGTTGCAGGTGGACAGTCCCTGAGTTGTTCTTGTGTGCAAACACCAGTTTCGCTGCAGGGCAGCACCTGGGCTTAGGCTGAGGGCTGAGAGCACTCGGCACCTGCTGCAAAGGTCTGACAATGTTCAGAGAGAAGTTTTTATCTCTTTGGTTTTTATTTGTCTGCTTTCTTTCTTTTGTAAAATAATCTTTAAAGTTAGCATACAAGATGGTGGGTCTCATTATGACATTCCATGCATGTGAATTAGTATAGTTTGTTCTAGGAAGTCTCCCCCCACAGCCCTCCCTCATACCCCTTCCTCTCCTTCTGTTTTCATATCGTGTGTGTTCCATCACCTGTTTTACTCTGTCACTAAAGATCTCTTCCTGCAGTCACAATTGCCTTTCAAGCATCATCATCTGTACATATACAAATATACATGTGCATATGCCTATATATGCACACACACACACACACACATAAATTTAACTCTAAGTCCATATATGAGAATGGACTTTGTCTTTCAGAATCTGAATTATTGCTAATAAAAAAAATTCCAGTTCTTAGTGGATTTGTAATAAAAGTCATCAGTTAAGAAAATATAAAACTGCTAGTTCCGAGAAAAGGTAGAAGATCAGGTGTTGCTTTGACTAGTTTGGGGACTAAACCCCATTTTGCATGCAGACTCTCACCTGGGAGGAATCCTGACCCCGTTGTCCAGCTGCACGAGGTTGTTGGCATACTTTGATACCGGCACTTCATTTTCCCACGTGTCTGGATCCTGCTTCCTGTACGGGGACTTTGAGCTGAGCACTGCGTCGCAAGCAATTGTTACCTGTGAGACATAGGCAACAGTGAGAACTCAGTGTCTAGAAATGAATGCAGAAACGCATTTTAATAAACACAGCCTTGCTGCTGATCTCGATTACCCCAGAGTGAGGTCCGTTCCCCTCATTCTGGCTAGATTTGACCCAGGCCTTGGAATACTGATGAGGACAGGAGAATAAGGGAGCACATTGGACAGCTCAAACTTAGAGCTCCCACAAATAATCCCTCCCCCTCAGCCAGTGGGGTGAAAAAGGTCCTCCTGATGTACCAAGATACCCAATTCCCTCAACTCACATGGCACGAGGTCAAGGACACACGAGTGGACTGCACACAGCACAGCTCTACCTGAGTCTAATGCAGCTGTGACGGTGGCAGAGGACATGGCTGGGTGTCCTGTGCTAGATGTATCCACTCCCAAGCAGATGTGTGGTGTCCTGCTCGGTGTCCTTGGCTCAGCAGAACAAGAACACAGATGCGCTGCTTTCTCTTGTCACCCTCACCTAAAGCTATGAGCTCTTCTCTAACTGGCTATAAAACTCAAAGTCTGTGGGAAAGTAGCAATGTAGCCCATTTGAAAATGGTCTAGTAATTCTTCAAATGCTTAAACAAGGACCCAGCAGATCTACAGCGAGGGATACATCCAAAAGACATGAAAACATTTGATGGCAGGAGGATGAATTAAGAGATCTTTGTAATAGCAATTTAGCTATAGAACAAAGGCAGGGGAAATGCCTATCGATGATACATAGAATGAAAACCCAAATGTAGTAAGTTCGTACAATGGCATTTTATCAGGAAATAAAAGAAATGGGATTCCAATATATGATGAAATGTGGGTAAATCTGGAAATGTATGCTAAATTAAAAAAAAAAAAAAAAGAAGCCAATTACATTTCTTTCAGGCCATGAAAAGCTTAGTCCTATCAGCACAGGTATGTGTGGATATTAGACCTTTCAAAATGGCCACCCATATTGACCCTGTCCTGTATGTAACCTACAGTGAGCTGTCCCGCCACCTGACTGATTCCATGCCTGGACCTCACAGCTTCAGCATTTCATGTCAGTGTCCTCAGTCAGTCTTCCACCACCTGCCATAGCGCGTGTCCTAGCTGCCTGGATCATGTTCCTCCTCTGCACTTTCTCCACTCACCACACACAAGCATCTTTTCTGAAGATATCCAACAAAATTTCATCAGTGTGGAGAGCTTTTTGGGGCCACTTGGCAGGAATCTGACATTGGGCCAGGACAAGGAAGTAAGCTCAGGCAGGAATCTCATTTGGGGCTAGAACGCAGAAGTAGGCTTCAGGCATGAATATGACTTTGGGCGAGGACAGGGAAGTAGGCTCAGATATCTTGGGCATCCTGCTAAGCCCTTAGAAACAGTGATCTCAAGAGTGATCTCTGTTTATTGCCTTGCTTGTTCCTTGACTATCCGTGTTTATTGTACTCCTTGGCCTTATTACTTGCATGTAATTAAAATGGTATAAAAGCAGACTGGGAAAAAATAAACATGCCTCAACCTCAGAACTGGCAGTGGTCATGCTACAGTGTTGTCTAGTTGTCTTTTTTCTTTTTAATCCTCACTCCTGTGCTGGAGAACCCGCTGTCTGACTGAGCAGGCTTGGTCTTGTCGGAGGCCACTGTAAAACACTGGCAATGTGCTTTTCAGGATCACTGCTGCCAAGAGGCTGCTGCTGATGCTCCAAGATCAGACTTCATCCCCTTGAGCTGGACTGAAGCTTAACACCCACAGGCCACAAATCCAGTGCCCTGGAACTGGTTCAAACTGGCCCCTGAAAGTTGATTGTTAAATTTTAAGAAGCTCAGCATCTGTATGTTCACCCCAGCACTAATTCACAACAGGCAAGAAAAGAAAAAAGAAAAAAAGGAAAAACAAAAACAAAAACAAAAAAAAACTCAAGTGCCTATCTACTGATGACCAGAGAAAGAAAACCGATGCTTCTGAACAATGGAATGCTGGATATCCATGAAAAGTAACAAAATCCAGTCATTTGCAACTGCATGGATATAACTGAAGATCATTGTCAGTG
The DNA here is from genome assembly GCF_008632895.1 of Mastomys coucha. Classification (NCBI taxonomy): domain Eukaryota; kingdom Metazoa; phylum Chordata; class Mammalia; order Rodentia; family Muridae; genus Mastomys; species Mastomys coucha. The sequence continues at coordinate 26,548,980 of NW_022196899.1, read as the reverse complement.
ACATCAACCAGGTACAGAAAAAATGAGCACCCACAGGGCTGGAGAGATGGCTCAGTGATTAAGAACACTGACTGCTCTTCCGAAGGTCCTGAGTTCAAATCCCAGCAACCACATGGTGGCTCACAACCACCTGTAATGAGATCTGATGCCCTTTTCTGGTACATCTGAAGACAGCTATAGTGTACTTACATATAATAATAAATAAATCTTTTTAAAAAAATGAGCACCTCATGCTCTCACTCAGGTGTGCGACACTACAAAGTTAGTCCCGGGAATTTCAGCATGAAATTCCTCGTGTAGTTAATTACCTGGAGCTGAGAAGAGGAACCAGCCCAAGAGAAGAAAACTGATTAGTGAGGTTCTGGGTATTGGTAATATAAGGGAATTCTGGGTACTTACACATAGTACAGTTTTCACACATAACAAAGGATTCTGAATGCCTTCACCATAAAGATGTTAAGTGTCTGAAAAGACAGGTATGATCCCAGCACACAACTCAGCAGGAGTGGGGGGGAGGGTTGTGTGATGGAGGGCAGCCTAAGCCAAGCCAGTATAGCAGGGCCCTGTCTCCAAACAAAACGAAACAAAACAAAAGCTCATTTCACAGTGTAATCACTATGACACTGAATTACACCCCTAGCCCTGAGTCCATGTTTTTATATTATCAAATAAATTTAAAAAGAAAGGAAACATCAAGAAATCTTGCTAGAAATCTGCCAAATGCAATCATTATTAAAATTAAATTACTTAACCTTAATTACCGGAAAGAAGGCTGAAGAGTCGAACTCTGTTCCTCCCTCACTGCTTTAAAGTAACTTACAGTCAGTCACCTCTGTGCTCCCGATGTTTAGACATCTGTATTTGGCATCTGAATGTTGCAAATTCCCAACAGTAGTGTTTCTTCCCAACATATCCAGAGGTGCCTCACTGTTGGCCTGGAGTCGGGCATGCTAGGGGTCTACAGTGGCAATCAGCAAGCACCCAGCAGCTGGCTCCTCTCGGAGCACAAGGCTGCTGGAGCTCCTCTGCCTAAGGCTCAGATCCCAGGCTCTGGGAGCCCTGCTGGCCCGCCTTTCTGGTAGAACTCCCAGGGTAACCCAAAGGGCAGTGCTCTGCCACACCCAAGATGTGAAGGAAGCATCATCCCCTGAAGATTTTCCTTTAGACCAAGCATTTTCTTTTTACTTAAAAGTTCAGAAGAGAATCCTCAAACACGGAAAACACAGCAGATGCATAAAAAGAAGTGAGCTAACTAGAATCCTTTGTATAGCCAAACCCTATAGCAAGAAGCATCAGAGATACAGTCAGGCTTCCTTTCTACCCTGCTCAACCCACCTTCAGAGTTCATTTGTTTTACATATTTTAAACCATTTCTTAAAAAGAAATCTTATTTGAGTTTTCACTTTAAAGTATTCTCAAATTCTATTATTAAAAAGTATGATGTATCTTGCTAGCTTTGGATTTTCAGGGCACTTCTTCATCTTTTATACTCTGAATAAAGGGATATTTTAACAGTAGCTATGCAGGCAGTTCTTTGTTCTCTGAGCTTTGGTGTTGTTGGTTTGGTCTGGTTTGGTCTGGTTTGGTCTGGTGTTTGTTTGAGGCAGGCTCTTATACAGCAGTGAATTCCTCCTGCCTTGGCTTCCCAGTGCTAGAGTAAAAGCATGACTCAGTGTGCCTGATTTGAGGCCTTTTCTTAATATTGACTTTTCTCTCATAAAAAAGTGAATGAATAAATAATTCTCATAAAATTTATTCACAATGTGCTTCTTTACTTCCTTTCCCATGGCAAAACCAGATTTATATTGAACTGGAGAAGTAAGAAGTCTCAGCCCTGGGGCTAGAGAGAGGGCTCAGCAGTTAAGAGCACTGGCTGCTCTTCCAAGGGATGCCAATTCAATTCCCAGCACCCATATGGCAGGCAACTCACAACCGTCTGTAACTCCAGTTCCAGGGGCTCTAGACACCCTCACACACACATGCAGGTAAAACACCAATGTACATAAAATAAAAGAACTCTCAGCATTGGAGACACAAGCATCAGTACACTTCAGGTTAAGGGCTGGCTGGCATAAGACCATTTTATCCACTAATGCGTTTTATTCCTGGTAACAGCCACATGAGTCAACTCGGGAAATCTGAGAAAAGCAACAGCAATTCACTCCCACAAGCCTCGCTGAGCACCTCATCTGGAAAAGGATGCCTCACTCTTAGTAAGTGGGAGGGCTGTAGTGCACAGACGCACAACGTTCTTACGTCCATGGTCGTGAATTTAGCTATGTGGTAAATAAGAAGAAGATAGGGTATGTTAGAAACCTAGTCCCTCTGAACGTGGAAATTCTAAACACAAACATCCCCTTTGAGCAGAAGCGACTGAGCAGATGGTTCTCACTGGTCAGGGTCTGTCAGAAGGTTCAGGGACCCACAGGCCTGGCTTTGGTTCTGATGGAGTTTGAAGAAGGTGGAAAATGAGCTGGCATGTCTAAACTCAATCCACTTTGACCCCACTGCCTTCTGGGAGCAGGCTATAGGAAACAGATATCCATGCGCATGATGGAAAAGAAGAGGGATAGAGGATTGGAGGCCACATGGGAATCAGGGGAAAACAGGAACCTGTGACCTCTCAGAGGACCCAGAATCAAACACAACAGGCAGCTTCCCACCTGCCGCCAGCCCAGCACTAGTTTCTGCAGGAAAAGCAAGACCCATCCTTGAAACTGACTCTGAGACCACAGAGGAAGGGAGTAGGGGCGGGGGAGCTCACGAAGGAAAATATAAGAAAGCCATCTTGGTTCTCAGCAAAGCCAAGGAGAGGTGCAAGCAGCTGCTTCTTTTTATTGCTAATTATTTTTTAATTGAAAGCTAAGCAGTTTAAAAAATAATTTTTAAAATACAGAGAAAACTATAGAGATTTAACAATTTTACTAAAACAATACATCTCTACACTCCTGTTTAACTGCTCTTATGTTTTGCTAGTTACTTTTTTTTTTAATTTTTACTGGTTATTTTATTTATTTACATTTCAAATGTTATCCCCATTCCAAGTTTCCCCTCCACAAGCCTCCTATCCCCTCTTCCTTCCCCCTGCCTCTATGAGGGTGCCCCCCCATCTCCCCCAACTCCTGCCTCAGCGGCCTAGTGTTTCCCTATCCTGGGTCATCAAGTCTCCACTGGACCAAGGGGCTCCCCTCTCAGTGATGCTAGATAAGGCAATCCTCAGCTACGCATCCAGCTGGAGCCGTAGGTACCCTCTGTACTCTTTAGTTGGTGGTTTAGTCCCTGGGAGCTTTGCTGGAATCTGGTTGGTTGATGTTGCTGTTCTTCCTATGAGGTTGCAAACCCCTCCAGTTCCTACAGTCCTTGCCCTAACTTCCCCCATTGGGGTCCCTGCTCTCAGTCTAATGTTTGGCTGTGTACATCCGCATCTGTATTGGTCAGGAATTGGCAAAACCTCTCAGGAGACAGCTGTATCAGGCTCTTGTCAGCAAGCATCTACAATAGTGTCTGGGTTTGGTGTCTGTATGTGGGTGGATCCCCAGGTGGGGCAGTCTCTGGATGGCCTTTCCTTCAGTCTCTACTCCACTGTTTATCCCTGTATTTCCTTTATACAGGAGCAATTCTGGATTAAAACTTTTGGAGATGGTGGGTGACCCACCCCCTCAACCCGAGGGTCATGCCTAACCTCTGGATATGGTCTCAACTGGTTCTCCCTCCCCTTTGTATTTCAATTAATGTCATCCCCATGGGGTTCTGGAAGGCTCATACTTTCCTGGCGTTGGGGACTTTCTCTTTGATACCCCCAGTTCCCCATCCCTCATTGTTATATAACTCTTCTTTTTATAACTGCACTACTGCTGTCCCAGCAGACAAACTCTTCTAGTTTCTCAGACAGAATCTTACTGGGAGGACAGCATGAAAATCTGACAAACATATTGTCATCCCTCCAACCAAAATACATTCCTCCCTAGCTGTCCGAGCACCTGTGAGGTGCAGGCTTTGACAATTTCAACAACAGATTGGCCAAGCCATAGGAGCCAGCCCAGCCAGAGCAGTGCGGACTCATGGGCAATGAAAGCCAAAGAGAGGTAGCAGAGAGGGAGTGGGCAGCAATCACGAAAGGCCACTCTAAGAGAACGCAGAGGAGATAGATACTCTTGTTCACACTTTATCTATTTTGTTGGTTTGGTTGGGTTTAGCTTTTGAGACAGGACTCTATGGGGCCTAGGGTGGCCCTGAACCCGCTATTTAGCCCAGGCTAGACTCAATCTCATGATTCTCCTGCCTGAGCATCCTTAGTGCTGAGATCACAAGCATGTGCCACCACACCCAGCTTTTTACTCCACTGCATCCTCTTCTTCCTCTGGACTGGCCTTCCCCACCAACACACACACACACACACACACGTGACATGCAGCCACGTGCACACTCACTGACCAGGGCTGGTAACTCTTCAATGTTAGGAAGGGCTATTTCATAGTGGTCTGGGAATATAACAAGTTTGGCTTCGTCTTCATATTCGTAATCATCACTATTTAAATCGTCATCCATATCTAGATCTGAGGAGAGAATAAAAACAAAGAAAAGAAGTAAGAAAAAAGTGGCCCATGCCAAGGCAACCCTCACAGGGAATCCACAGGGTCAAACACCAAGGACAGGATCCAACCCTGATTGGCCATCCTCCTACCCCACACCGAGATAAACAGACTCTGTCATCTTTCCTGAGAGGTGCAGACTTGTTTATAAATAACTGGGTCACAGGTGGACATACCTCCTGCAAACTGAATTCATGTTTTAAAGGAACAGATATTTGTAATATGAGCTTAGGGCCATAATCTCACCAGATCAAAGGAAACAATGGTGTGGGGGGGTGTGTGTGGGGTGTGTGTGTGTGTGTGTGTGTGTGTGTGTGTGTGTGTGTCTGTGTGGCCAAGGGTCAAATCTAGGTATCATTCCTCAGTAGTCCTCATCTTGTATTTTAAAAGAGGGTCTCTCACTGACATGGAGCGCAGTGATTCAGTAAGTTAGTTGGTCCCTAAGCCCTAGAAATCTGCCTGTCTTGGCCTTCTTGGTACTGGGATTAGAAGCATGCATCACCATATCCATTTTGTGAGGTCTGCAGATCAATTCAGGTCCCCGTGCTTGCATAACATGAACTTTACTAAGAGCTGCTTCTCCTACCCAAAAGCACATGAGTTTGAGAGTGGGTAAGGCTGGCTTTAATGCTTGTTCACACATTTAATACAACTTTAAGCAAGTCACAAACTCTACCCCATGTACTGCCCTCATGTCCAGCATAGAGAAGGTAGCGTTTCCCTTACACAGGAAAGAAATTAGACCCGGTAGAAAAGAGACCAAACGCAAGGTAGGTCTCTAATAAATAGAAGCAGTTACTTAGAAACCCAGCTTCCTCCCTTACTATCTCTTCCTTCTCTCTGCAGTCCCTGTCTCTAACAGTGGTTAGAATTTTGTAAGCCAGAAGTAACCCATCGTTTGAGCAGTCCTGTTATCCTAGGACCTAAAGAATTCTCCATAAATAAAACTGGTCTCTCCAGCCCACCCTGTCAGGCACCCTCTGAGCCAAGCTCATCTCTGGTGAAGGTTAGCTGAAAGCCCAAGGAAAAGTCTGGTCATAATATTTCCATGGATGGCAAAGCCTTGCCCTCACCAGGGGTGCCAGTATCCCAGGTCATGTTTATGTGTTTATATGTTTGGGCCCATGGTGATGAAGACAGTCACATGATGTTGCAGTCACATACAAAGCCACACAGACACACAGACTCTGGAAAGTTCCTGGACTACGTGTACTACAGCAGGTACTTGAGAAGCAATGATCTAAATTCTATTATCACCTTTAACAAAATACTGGACTACTTCCATAAGCAACTCATCTTTTCACTCTCAAAAACAAGACCACTTTAA
>NW_022196899.1:26527686-26543046 GCF_008632895.1 Mastomys coucha | reverse complement strand
AAAAAAAAAAAAAAAAAAAAAAAATACAGCAAAAATATAAACCAAACATAATAAAAGACTCTAAAATCCTAAGAATCAGAAAGACCAAAATAAAGATCCCAGTGCTACAAAGGGCTAACAAGAAAGGGCAGTTTCAAAGAAGAGCCTAGTAATTTAAGAAACAACTCAAGAAACTTACAGGGAATAATTTAAAAAAAAAAAAAAGGCATTTAGGTGTGTCATAAAAAATTGAGGCTCCACTATCTATAACAAAAGTTACAACTAAATGTTCAATGAGAGAGATGAGCAGCTCAATACCACAGCAGGAGCGTAGGAAGGTCTACTCTGAATAACATTGAAAATAAATACCAAGGGACACCCAAGGCAAAGGCAGCTTTGTATTAATCCCATGCACAAAATTGGAAAGGAAGGGAGGAAACTGAGGGAATGGAAGTTTCAAATGAGTTGCTCCTACTCCATGTTCCTTTGTTATTAACATACCATGCACACAGAAGCTGTAAGGAACAGAGTATAAATCTCACGCTTTTGTGAATGGACTCCATACACACCAGATACTACCTACTTCTTTTCTTTAGAAAACATATTCACTTCATGCCTCCTCAAATATTACCTGGCCTGAATAAAGAAAGTGAAGAAAAAGGCCTGCTCTGGCCTTTGCTCTGGGTGAGTTACCTACTGGACAGTTAAAGAGATTCGAAAGAATGAGGTCTACAGGAGCCTGGAGTCAGATCCGGCATGCTCTAGAGTCTAGAGCCCTGGTAGGTGACTGTCAACTCTGCCATCCTCCCCATGGTCTTCTCTAAATTCCTAACGAACAACACAAGGAGCAGACACATACACACCAGGGCTGGTCCAACTCTGAAGCAAGGCTGAAATGAGCATGCTATGCAGGACTCTACGGGTCATCTGAGTGTGGAGAAGATGGGATTTCATACGCTTCAGTGTAGCTCAAAGAAAGGGAGCAAGTCTCCTCTGCCTCCAGCATCCCTGGCCCCACGGATTAGTGTCCGGAGTCTCTTTGACAGACAGCCATGTTCTGTGTAGTATATGCTACAGAGAGATGTCAGGACACCAATCCTATCCTGTGCTCAACAAGCAAAAACATCAAAGGAGGTATGTATTACTGTTATATAGGGAACCAACCATACCTGAGAAGATTAAAGGTCTAGGCCACAGGAGGGAGTCCAAGCCTAGTCCCTATAAACTTTGAACTGAATATTATGACACAGATTCAAGCTGCTTACTAAATACTTATATTTATGCTGATAGAAAAATGCAACTCTCAGCCTTAGTCAAGGAAGCTTCTCTTTCCAGTGAATGGTGGTGATGCAGAGACTCAAGGCTCCTTCACAGGGTAATGAAAATAAGTGACTGAGGATGGCTCTGCCCTATACAAAGCATTTAAACCATATCCCCAAGCCTCGGGGAACACTGCAGAAGCAAAAAAAGAGAAGACCTATGGCCTGCCATTTGTTGGTCATCCACACCACTTCGATCATACACTCACAGCAGCTGAGGATGCCTGCGCTGGATCTGCACTAGAACAGTACCATCCAGCAGTCCTGTGAGTTTTATAGCTCTGGACCACTGAGGAAGCACAGATTGTCTCAAAGGCCGCACTGAAACACAGGGGGTGAGGTGGGGGGCAGCAACAAGGCCTCAGAGGCTGCCTTCTCATTCATTTTTCAAACCATTGCTTGACAATGACTTTGCAATCAAAACAATTGCTAGAAAAATGAAAGTGCAAAAATCTCTCAACATCAAGGCTGAAAGCAAAAAGGTTAGCTAATGCCTTCATGCAACCAAAGGAAATGTGGATGATGAGGAGGAAGAGAAGAAAGAGGAGGAAGAGGAGGAGGAGGAGGAGGAGGAGGAGGAGGAGGAGGAGGAGGAGGAAGAAGAGGAGGAGGAGGAGGAAGAAAAGGAGGAGGAGGAGGAGGAAGAGGAGGAGGAAGAAGAGAAGGAGGATTTTCTTTAGTATCATTATTTTTAAAGCTGAACATAGTGGCAACCACTTGGGTGATGAAGACAGTAGAATTACAAGTTCCTGGTCAACCTCTACTCTAGTGAGTCTGAGGACACCCTAGGCTACACGAGATCCTGTCTCCAAAACCCGAAACAATAGTAACAAGGTCAAATTATTTAATGATTTCTACCTCTACAAAGACAGCACTGATGTCATCTGATTGGCAAAAGGTCACATTCTAAATGATAGTGGCAGGTGCTGGGACACCAACCATGCAAGCATTGTAATGTATGCACTTGACCCTTTCTGTCCTGGAGCTTTTAGGCTATTTTATGTAGCTTGGCTGTTGGCCCAGTTGGTTGGTGAGGGTTGAGGTTCAGGGTTAGCTGTTCAATGGGAAAGGTTGCCAGGGAAGAAAAGCTACTCCGGGTGACACTCCTCAAGGGAACTACAAGCTGGGGAGCAGAAGAGAAGAGAGCCCTAGACAGCACACAGTACTGAGGACCAAGCCAAGAAGCAAACCTAGCTCCATGGCTATTTCAATGGCTTCACTTCTCAAATAATTCATCTGTCTTGGTGTATGCAGTGTTATGTTTGTCTGTGTGTGCACATGCGCACATACATGTTTGCACATGCAAGTCGAAGGTCAGAGGTTGACATCAAGTGTCTTTCTTGATTACTCTCAACCTTATTTATTTATTTATTTATTTATTTATTTATTTTGAGGCACAGTTTCTCACTAAACCTGGATCTATTTAGTCCAACTAGGCTGGCTGGACAATGTGTTCCCTGTCCCTAGTGCTGAAGTTATGGATGAGCCACCACAACTGACATGTATGTGGTTATACTTGCTGAGGGTCCAAACTCAGGCTCTCATGAGTATATGGCAAGCCATAGTACCAACTGAGCCATCTGCCCATCCCTCAGTCTCTCTTTGTTACAATAACACATCTGACAGAGAAAAACTAGCTAGATGTGTTGACGCACACAGTAGTCCCAGCTACTTAAGAGGCTGAAACAGGAAGATCACTTAAACCAAGGAATTCCAGACCAGCCTGGTAACATACAAGACTACAGCTCAAACAAACAAAAGATTTTAACATGGATAAACCAAATGAAAACCAGAATAAGAAAAAACTTAGCCTAAGAAAAGAGCTACTGTTAGTAATCTCCTAGACACTGCCAATATTTCAAATATGGACATGTGTGTGCATGATACACACAAATGTGCCTGCATCCATATATGTACAAACACATACATGTATGTATACAAATATAGACATGCATGCATGTATACACTTAAGCACATGTAGACAATAATGTGTGTGCAGTTCTTTTTGCTAAAATGAAGTCACTCTATGCATACAGAATCAAAATGACTTTCAAATAATAATTATAACCATTCAGAGACATGCACACACTTGGTCAGTTAATATCAAATTTTTTAACTGCTGAGAAAAACCATAGTAGAACCATAACACAAAATCTGAGGCTAGTTGTGTTATTTAGAAACCAGTAGTCATTTGCATAAGCAAAACTAGCTCTTCTTAATGAGGAAAATCAAACAACACTAGTGATCATTGTCATAGGCAAGATCTACTGATGGGTGTTAAAATTAGCAGGCTAATACAGCAGATAGCATCTTTGGGATGTTCCTAATTGTACGTTTTAGTGTGTGGAGTTGTATGAACATCTGTGTGAGTGAAGTGTGTGTGAGTGTGTGTGTACACACATGTGTGTGTGTGTGCACGCATGTGTGTGTTTATGTGTATGTGCATGCATGTGTGTGTTTATGTGTGTATGCATACGTGTGTGTGTTTATGTATGTGTGTGTTTATGTATGTGTGTGTTTATGTATGTATATGTGTGTGTTTATGTGTGTGTATTTATTGTATATGTGTGTGCTTATGTGTGTATGTATGTGTGTTTATATGTATATGTATATATGTATGTATATATGTGTGTGTATTCATGTGTATATGTGTATGTGTGTTTATGTGTGTGTAAGATTAATGTCAAGCATTTTCTTCAACTACTCTCCACCTTATTTTTGTAGGTAGGATCTCTCACTGACCAGGAACTCCTCAAGTAGTCTAGGTTGGCTGCCAGTGAGCCCTGGGGATCAATGATCTCTGCTTTGAGCCCTGGGATTATAAACATGCATTACCATGCCCAGGTTTTAGCATGGGTGCCCAGCATGTGAGTGCAGGTCCTCCTGTTTGTAGAACATGTTGCTGACTGAGCCATCTCCTCAGCAGACACTACTTTAGCAAGTGGTCAAGTTCAGCATCTCCTGCATGAGGCCGTATCAACAGTATCACACACTTCTCAACACCAGCAACTCAGGGGTCTCCCTGAGGAGGACTCTGCACTGGGCTTGCTAAAACACACGACTTCAGACCCTCATGGAAAACACCCACTCTACAAAATAACTGAGGAGTGCCTTTCAAAGGATCTCTTCTTAAAAACAGTCTAAGGCAGTGGTCTTCAACCTATGAGTTGTGACCCTTTTGGGAGGGCATCACATATCAGATATCCTATATATTCACAGCAGTAGAAAAATTACAGTTATAAAAGAGCAATGAAAAATTTTATGGTTGGGAGCCACCACAACATGAGGAACTGTATTAAAGGGTTGTAGCATTAGGAAGGTTAAGAATCAGTGGTAAGAGATAGAGAATGCCTTGGGTAAAGAGAACTTGTTCTTGCACAGGAACTAGATTCAATTCCCAGCACCCACATGGTGGATCACAGCCATCCACAACTCTACATGCACAGATTCTGACACCTTCTGTGATCTCCACTGCAACAGGGTTACACATGGTGCTCAGACCTACATGCAAGCAAAACATGCATGCACATAAAATAAGTCTTTAAAAAAGTTTAAGCTGAGGAACTAGCAGAGATTGGGAAGGATAGGTAAATATGACAGGCAAATGTGATACAGTGTTCTTGGTTGTCTCCTGAGGCCAAAAGGAGGTATTATTGAAAACAATGGTTTGATCCTAATAAGACACGTTGTTGGTCTAAATTTTAAAAGAAAAAAGACTCACTCTCCCTTCAAGTCCATAAAGAAGGAGAGCAAAAGGACTCCAGGGACTTGGCCAGTATGACACCAGCCACAAGTGTGCAGACTTGCATTTGATCTCCAGAACCTACTCATGAAAGAAAAAAAAAAGAAAGAAAGAAAGAAAGAAAGCCAGATGCAGGCATGTGGCTGTAATCCCTATGCTAGAAAGGCAGAGGCAGGAGGACTCCCCAGGGCTTGTTAGCCAGTCAGTCTAACTGAATTGGTAAGCTTCAAGTTCAGTGAGAGACCCTGCCCATAAAATAAGGAGGGTGACTGATTGAGAAAGACACCTGACATCGACCACTGGACTACAGGGGTTTGGGGAGGGGTGGGAATGACATAGAGACAGTAAGAGACAGAAAAAAGCACAGAAGCAGAGACAGAGACAGGAGAAACACAGAAAGAGACCATCAATTGGACTGTAATTCCTCTCTAGCTGCCGTAATTGCTTCAAAGCCCTGGGTCCAATTCCACACTCAAAGCCCAGCTAGGAAAATAAAAAGGGAGGCAGCATATAAATTGGGATACTTCATTCCTGTCACTAGAGACATGAAGACAGGGAAAGACAGAGTATAGCATGCACACTATTGATAATTATCTTACCTAAAAATATTTTGGAATTCCTCCTTTTGGGTAAAGCTCCACCAGAGGCTCCTCTTATCTTCTGAAAAGAAAATGAACAGATCATTAAAATTCATCCCATAAAATATAGTCCAATAACAAAGGGTGTAGCCCAGAGGTTCCCGAGAATAAAAGGCCAGGAGGAAACACTCCCCTGGGCTAGAGATGTTGGGAGAAGCAGAAACTGGACCTCGATCCTTGCAGACACTATGTGTTGGATTGTTTGTTTGTTTTCCATTGACTTACAAAGCAATCCCTCTTGGAAAGGAAGTACAAACCAGAGAAGGAGATGAAGCTGATTATTTTTTTTAACCAAATACATACCATATTTATTTTTTTATTAGATACTTTCTTTATTTACATTTCAAATGATATCTTTTCTCCTGGTTACCCCTCCAAAAAAAAAAAACAAAAACAAAAACAAACCCTGTTTCCTCCCCACACCCCTGCTCACCAACCCATCCTCTCCCACTTCCTGGTCCTTCATTCCCCTCCACTGGGGCATAAACCTTCACAGAACCAAGGGCCTCTCCTCCCATTGATGACCAACTAGGCCATTCTCTGCTATACACATGCTGCTGGAGCCATGAATCTCATCATGTGACAGGAGCCTGATATAGCTGTCTCCTGAGAGGCTCTGACAGTACCTGACTAATACAGAAGTAGAGGCTCACAGCCATCCATTGAACTGAGTACAGGATCCCCAATGAAGGAGTTAGAGAAAGGACCCAAAGAGGTGAAGGGATTTACAGCTCCAGAGGAGGAATAACAATATGAACTAACTAGTACCCTCAGAACTCCCAGGGACTCAAGCAAAGAGCACACATGAAGCTGATTCTTGAACTTTGGTAGTCCATGCTCCCTCCTGGGAGAGCTGGGGTCCATTATGTGCGGCAGCTTTGAGAAAGAAATTTGTGCTGTGCCACCTGTTCCCTTGTCTACACAGAGATTCTCAGTCCTTGCCCCTAGGTATGCTCAACAGTAACTGTTCAAAGACTTATTGACTGTTGATATATAGTCACTGATATTCTTTTTTTTTTTTCTTTTAGTTTGGGATATGACCTTTATTGAGCTTATCCACCAGAGTGGAAATAATGTCTGTACAAAACCAAATGTTTGTTACTATAACTTCTGCAGCATAATTAAAATCCAAACAGATTTTTAAAAACAGTCAACTCAATCCAGTCACTGATATTCTGGTCATCTGAAAATGTAAATCGACCCATCTAAATGTCTTTGGAGAGTCACCAGAGAGCTTGCTGCCATGCCAAGTGTCATATGTTTCCCACCATTGGTGGCAGTCCTCAGCAACAACCATAAAATGGTTGGACAGTAGCAGTTGAATATAATTACAATAGTTTTTTTCATTTGGTCTATTTTCATACCACATATCTTCTTGGCTATTAGAAAAGAACACAGATTCATTGTAAGCAGGGTCCACCCCAGGACCTTTATACACACACGCACACACACACACACACACACACACACACACATGAGTCAAGGCCATGCTGTGCACTTGGTATTTCATTCTCAATTGCTTGTCCTGAGAGTCCTAAGTCTATTTTCCCACATTTTCTTACGTGACACTGAAAGCCAACTCCTCTTAGTTATTCTCACACTGTTTCAATAGCTTCTACTATGGGTTTACAGTTGTCCTCATAGAAATGTCAAAGTTACAGAACACTTAGCTCAAAGTCATGTCTCTCCAGACTCTAATGCCAACTGTCTATCTCCTTAGAATCCCTCCCTCCATGATAAATACTGTAGACTCTTTTCTATACAGACATCTCTGGTCTTCTTCCATCTCTATTTCTACATGACGGAAGAGGAAAATGAGAAAGCAGATCTGTGTGGAGACTGACTGGAATGTGTGTCATTCCCTGATGGTAGCTTCAAACAGTAGGCTCAGATTAGAATACACCCTATGGGGAAAAAGAATAAGACTTACAACTAAAGACCATTGCCCCTGCTCCTACAGCAGGGCTCCAGAACAAAACCTCCTGCCTGAGCAAATAGCACTGTGCCCATTTGTCAGGTTCTGTGTGAGTACAAGCTGAACAAACACAAAGGTCTTCTCCCAAAGAACTCAACTACACAGAGGGTAACTGAGTGCTGGAAGAAAGCACAATGGGTTATGGTAAGTACTAAGAGAAATCCAAGAGACAAAACAATTTATGGAGAAAATGGTTGGTTTATTCGGAGGTCAAGGTAAGATGGGACTAATCATGTAAGTGGAACATTGATCCTCAAATATAGAAGATACTTAGTAATAAGATGAGTCGGTAGGTAGATAGATGGATGGATGGATGGATGGATGGATGGATGGATGGATGGATGGGTGGATGGATGAATTAATGGATGGTTGGATTAATGGATGGAGGGAGGGAAGGGAGGTGGGAGGGATGAGGGAGAAATGGATGGGTGGGTAGGTGGTGGTAGGTAGGATGGATGGGTGAATTGATTTTTTTGATTGGTTGGTTGGTTGGTTGGTTGGTTGGTTGGTTGGTTGGTTTTTGAGACAGGGTTGCTCTGTATGTGGCCCTAGCTGTCCTGGTGGAACTCTCTTTGTAGACCAGGCTGGCCTCAAGCTCAGAGAGATCTCCCTGCCTCTGCCTCCTGAGTGTGGGATTAAAGGCATGTGCCACTGCCTCCTGACTTATAAATGGATATTTTTAACTGCAGAGAACACAACAGGTAAAAGAGTAATGAGTACATAAATAGATATTAAAAACAAAAACAAAAAAAACATACATGCAGAGAACACACATACACAGGCACTAAGTCACAGTACACTCCAGGAAGGAGAAGTAGCCATGTGGAGAACATGAATTTGGTGCAGTAAGAAAGGGTTGAAAAGGCTGTGTGTCCCATTTGTGAGCCAAAACATAAAGCTATGTATTTAAAGAAAGGAAGATTAATCAGCAAGTTACAGGACATGTCTACCACAGGAACATGGAACACTAAGAGACAGCAGCTGGGTTGGTGGAGATTGGATAGACTTCAGAGCTGTGGGGGAAGTTCAGGTAACAAGACCTGGTTACCAGGAAGATCCACAAGGATAATCACCCCATGCTCCCAAAAAAGCATCTCACTCTCTGGAACTCACAAGGAAGGGCAGGGCTGGCAAAGGGGATGCCGTGTGTAACCTGAGGAGCTTCTGAGACGCTGAAAAGAAAACTAGAGGTCAGATTTGGACGGCCCAATCCAGTTCTGGGAAGAGGTTTATTTGGAAGCCTCAAGGAGAACACAGGAAAATAAGCATGTTCGAGAAAGAAGGCAGGCTGACTAGCGACTAACCGAAGGGGGGCCTGACAAGACAAGAATGAATGATGCCAGAGACAGGATGCCCAGAGGGCGTCTCAGATCTTCAAACTCCTAGAACGTAAAGTAACCTCAAACCTAAACATATCTGGCAGGTGTGGCAACCAGCCTCTCACTGACAAGCCAGACACTTCCAGAGATCCTTGGCATTACTCAGTCAGATGCACTTCGAGGGCCTGAGCCAGGACTGGGAGGAAAAGGGTGTTAAAGAGGCTTAAGTTGAAGATCACAATCTAGCTACAACAGGATGGAAGGAGAGGGGCCTTTGTGTGGACTGTTCTGTTTGAAGACTGAAGGAAAGAACCTAGACCCAGACAAAGGAAAGTGAAGTTAAACAGAGTGAGTTCCCCAAAGCAGGGGCAATTGGGATCACAAAGACAGCTATATGTAGCTTTCTGTCCGGATGAGGGGAAAAGGGATGAAAACCACAGGCAGGCAGCTTTCAGAAAGTGTCAAATATGTCCCATGAGTTACTAACGCAGCCACAGGTCCCTACAGACTATGTAGAGTCCAAGGCTAAACACAGTGACCGAGCATAACCTGAGGCAAGCGGCCGGCACTCAGTGGCCACTCAGAGGAGCAGGAGAGCTCAGAGCAAACGAAGGGGTTGAGACTAGGATGCTGACCATGCATGGCCAAGTATTAGATGCTCTGTCCCCTCCTCTTCTCAAAGGCTCTTGTATTGTAAGCTTGGCCCTTTGCATGGTATTGGGCAATAGTGAGAACTTTAAAACTGAGACAAATTGGACTATCTGGGTATATTCTCCGAAGGAACTATGAAATCCCCATCTGACTTTCTGCTTCATAATGTGAATTCCACACATGCAGACTCTGCCATCCATGAGCTCTCCATGGGGTGTTACCAGAACCAGTACGATTTTGGATTTCCAGACCCCAAACTATAAAGTAAATAGATCTCGTTCTTTATAAGCTAGTCTGTCTCATTACACTAACACAAAATGGTCTTATGTTATCCCAAACCCCACAGGGGTAGGAGAGTTCCAGCATTTGTGCAGGGAAGCATCCACACATCAGCTGGATGACATCTGGAGCATTGTTGAAGGCAAGGGTCAGTTAAGGAGACTGTTGTTGATACTGTGTTTTAAGCTATGAGTCATAAGAGGCAAGCGGAGCAAGTGACCGGCCTAGAGGCCCGGAGCCCAGAGAACAGCAGATCAAAATAGGAACACATAGGCAAAAGGGCAAAAACGAGTGGGACTTGTCACTAAAGATGGACTCGCTAAGGTAAAGGCATAGATGCAGAATCACACAAATGAGGTCACCAGAAGTCCACAACGCCACTGCCACCTCTGTGACCCTGAGCAAGTAAAGTCTCTCTGCCTACATTTTAATTTCATCCCTTTACACTAAGACATGAAGCCACCGGAACTTTATAAGAATCCCAGATCCCAACAGAAGAAACATGTGAGTAACACACTGTCAAGATAAAATTAAATGATTTCAAAGCTTATCTTTGAGACCGTGATTTCTTGGAATACCAGGTAAGGTAACATGGGAAATGAACTAAAATTTCAAATCAGAATTGACTATTTAGAAGATCCAAGGTGTTTTGTAAATTATTATAACTCTATAAGATGGATACTTGAAAACTAATATCAATAATCAAATAAATCTGCAATAAAATAAAATAAACGTGGTCACAAAAGTAAGGGGCCACAGATGGCTTAGTGGGCAAAAGCACTTGCCATACCAACCTAATGACCTGAGTTTACTTCCAGAAACACATGGTAGAAGGAGAAACTCACTCGCAAAAGTCATTCTCTGACCTACACACACACACACACACACACACACACACACACACACGCACAGGCTCATATATTTGAATGTTTGGTCCTGTGGAACTGTTTTGGAATGGGTTGGGAAGTGTTACCTTATTAGAGGAGATGCATCACTGGAAATCACTGCCCAGTCTCAGTCTTACTTTCCCCTTCTCTCTCCATCCCTCTCCCTTTCTCCCTCCTTCTCACTCTCTCCCCCTCCCTCTCCCCTTCTCCATCTCTCTCTCTCTTTCCCCTTCCCTTCCTCTCTCCCTCTCCTTCTCCTCCCCTCTCCCTCCTTCCCCCTCCCCCTCTCCCTCTCTCTCCCCTTCCCCTCTTCTCTCTTTCCCCTTCCCCTCTTCTCTCTTTCCCCTTCCCCTCTTCTCTCTTTCCCCTTCCCCTCTTCTCTCCCTCTCCTTACCCTCCCCCTCTATCTCTGCCTTATGCTTGTGGGTCAGAGTTAAGCTCTCTCCACAGCAATAGAACAGTAACTACAGAAAAGGAACTAAGATGACACTCAATGATAATCATAACTTTCTAAATGACTATAAATACATAAGAAGATATTCAATCATCACACAATGAAATACCAAATATTTTTATGTCACTTCTCAGCCATTAGACTAGCAAAGACTGAAAGTCTGGCCGAAAAATGGCGAGAGTGTGGACAAACAGACATTTCTCACCAGTTAGACAGGAAGACACACTGGCACTAATACACTGGGGAGAATTAGCCTTCTCTTGACAAAACTGAACATTGGCACCCATAAGTCAGTGGGATCATGAATGTAAGTTTCTTACAGAAACCTTTGTAAAGGGTGTTTTAGAAAATGCATTAAGATGTTCATGGTTGTATTGTTCGGCATAACAATGAACAGAAGCAATCTAAATGTTCAGTAATAGAGAAGAGGGAACTTAGACACAAGCCTAGGAGAGAATACTAAACATTTCTTAATGAATATGAAGTAAATACATCCACATGCATCTATCTCTGTGGCTAGATTCCAGAACAACACTGAGTGTGGTGGTGGGACACTCTGTGGAATCAAGGGTGAGAGAGAGCAATGATGTGCATCCATATCTTAAAAATGCATGGTCATACTACATACTACATACTATCCATACATGCAGATATAATGATGTGCATGAGACTCACAATGAGGATGAGTGGTGCTCACTCTGGGGATTATGAAAGGCTTCAAAGGGATCTTGGGGTGTGGCTTCATTGACAGGGTGCTTGCCTGGCAAGCCCTGAGGTCAATCCCCAGCAAATACCAGTAATCCCAGAATTTAGGGTGAGTTAACCCAAACTAAGTATATATGAAAAACCTCACATAGAAACCCACTAGTCTGCCGGGCAGTGGTGGCACAGGCCTTTAACCCCAGCACTTGGGAGGCAGAGACAGGTGGATTTCTGAGTTCAAGGCCAGCCTGGTCTACAGAGTGAGTTCCAGGGCAGCCAAGGCTACACAGAGAAACCCTGACTCAAAACAACAACAACAAAAGAAAAAAAAGAAAAAGAAAGAAACCCATTAATCAGTAAGCCAACTTCAAAAAATAACTTTAAAAGAATTCAAACAGATTTACTGTACAGGGGAGGACAATGCCACTCCTAGAAAATATAGGTTATGAAATTCAAGGTGGAGGGCCCCTGAAGGTCTTCAAAGAGCACAGGCTACTGTAGTTGCTCTTGGTCACCCACCATAACCACATGGTAAGACCCTATTGCTGAATGCACCATGTGTCTGACTGCAAGGCATAGAGAAATTGGACAGACCAAGAACCATCCTCTCCACTGGCTACATTTCTAGGCAAGGTTCTGAGAGAAGCTTGGTCTTACTGAATGCTAGGCCCTGCATGAGGAAACATCAGCCTGACAGGCAAGGTATTCTTACTGGCACAATGGTGGCATGACCATTATAGGGTAACTAACTGATTTCTGGTTGGATTTGAGCCCTACTCCATAGGAGAAAGATCCATGCTTGATACCATAAGTATAGTCAAAAAGACTGTGGTTGGGTAGGTCATAGCCTACCTATGTAGATAGAGTCCATCTAGGTACAGTCTACTATTATGATTTTCTAATGGACACATTGTCATTGCTTTCTAAATATTTATGTTTATTTATAGCCCTAGACTTCTCTTAATCTTAGTCAAAGACACTTCTTTCTATGTGGCCAGTTAATCAACACTGAGACCCATGACCAGTCAAAGTGCTCAGAATAAGAGACCGAATGCTCAGTCCTAAGTGGGGCATCTTTATCAATCCACCACCACCAAGGCTCAGGGGACATCCTGGAAGAAGAGAAAGAATGTAGGAACTGGAGAATAGGAAGCAGCTCTCTGACTTGACATGGCTCTTGTCCTCATTGACTCACAGCAGCAGTTACTTCCACAAGACATCCACAAGATCAAGCCAGCCACAGTCCCAGCACACGTGAAGCATGTGCTCTCTAGGCCCTATCACTTAGTGAGGAGCTACCAGCAGTTGACAGCTACTGAAGAGGAAGAGTTTTCTTTTTTTAATGTGTGGCTACTAGTAGACCTCCCATGCTCCAGAGGATGTCACACACCCATGCACTTATGGGTAGCTCTAATCAGACTCAGTAGGTTATCAAAAGATAGACCATGGATCATTGAAAGGGATTTATTGAGGGCAACTTAGGGATGTTAAGTTGGAGGAAGAAAGGGAGTGGCTGTGATCATGTTTTATTGAATAAATTTATAAAGTCTCAAGAATAAAGAAAAATTATCAGGTGTGGGGAGAGAGTGAAAATCAATTGGGGGCGGGGGGCATCGCTGGGACTAGCTGGAGATTTGGCATGCAGGAAGCTCCCAAGAATCTGTGGGGGTGACCCCAGCTGAAACTCATAGCAGTGGGGTATAAGGAGATTGAAGTGATCACCTCTTGTAGTCAAGCAGGACTTCAAGTGGAGAGTGGGGGATATCAACCCACCCACAAAAACTTCTATTCAAAATCTGTTCTGCCTACAAGATGCACAGGGAAAAGATGGAACAGAGATTGAGGGAACGAGCAACCAATGGTTAGCCCAACCTAAAACCCAGCCCATGGGAAAGAGCCAACCCCTGACACTATTTGTGATACTCTGTTATGGTTGCAGACAGGAACCTAGCATAACTGTGTCCTGAGAGTCTTCATCCAGAAGCAGATGGAAACAGATGCAGAGACCCACAGCCAAACATCAGGCAGAACTCAGGAAGTCTTGTGGAAGAGTGAGGGATAGAATTGAGTAAGCCAGAGGAGTCAAGGACACCACAAGAAGGCCAGAGTCAACTAACCTGGGCCCATGTGGGCTCACAGGGACTGAACCACCAACCAAAGGGCACGCAGTGTCTTGACCTAGTCCCCCTACACATTTGTAGCAGATGATTAGCGTGGTCTTCATGTGGGTCCCCTAACAATTGGAGCAGAGACTCTGACTACTATTGGATCCCCTTCCCCAGCCTAACTGCCTGGTGGAGCCTCAGTGGGAGGGGATACACTCAGTTCTGCTGGGACTTGATCTCCCAGGACAGGGTGGTACCCAAGGGGGCTTCCCCTGCTCTGAGGAGAGGAAGAAGGGTTAATGAGGGAGGGATCTGTGAGGGTGGGACTGGGAGGAGAAGGAGAAGGGGCTTTGGTCAGGATGTAAAGTTAATTAATTAATTAATTAATTAATTTTTTAAAGTCCAAGTTCTCTTTTTTTAAAAATATAATCTTTTTAAAGAAACAAAGGGGTATGAACTTTCAAGATAGTTGCTTCTCTCACTTAAGGAAAACACTGTAATATGGTAGTTTTGTAGGGTTTTTTTGTATTTTTAAACTTAAAATTACTTTTTCCAATCAATCAACCACATGGCTTCTTAATTCCAACCAGTGGCCTAGAAGAAGAAAAATGAAACTAGCTAAGGTAAGGACAAGGATGGGAAGGAACTGCTGAGTGTCTACACATTGCTGGGGTTGCCTGTCATTAACCAGAATGAGGAGTTCTGAAAGTGAAGTAAAATCCCTATGGGGAACATGCAGAAACCTTCTCTAAACATCAAGCTCACCTCTCGCATGTGCCTCTTCAGATGCATGTATACGCTCTGCCCAGTTTTTCGAAAATGTCTTTCAACGTGTTCCCTTCCAAAGGCCAAAAATGTATTCATGCATACATAGAGTCCACCTTCAGAGTTCTAGAAGAAAGAGACAGGGTACAAAGTTACCAAGGACACCTGGCCAAGTCATCAAGATACAGACAACTGGAAGAAGTAAAAGATAAAGGTCAGCCCCAGCAAAGGCTTACAGTGACTCGTAGGTATCTGCTGAAACCACAGATGGCTTCACTTTCACCCCAGAAGAGCTCCAAGCTTAATGAGTGAGGGCTACTTTCACCCCAGGTGAGATACTGCAGGCCCTAGAAACATGTGTTACATGTCATAAAGTGCATCTCATTTTTCAGATTGAGTGGAACTTCTGGGTTCATGTGAGTTTCCAGGAGAATTCCCTAAGGGGGGAAACCTTCTCTGACCATGGGCTACTGCAGCCTATAGGCCATGGACTAGGTGGAATATGAGGAGGAAGAGGAGGAGGAGGAGGAGGAGAAGGAGGGGGA
>NW_022196899.1:26508568-26527565 GCF_008632895.1 Mastomys coucha | reverse complement strand
GGAGGAGGAGGAGGAGAAGGAGGAGGAGGAGGAGGAGGAGGAGGAGGATTTTGTTTCCTGAACGAAGTGAGACCAGAAACTTTGTTCTGCCACACACAGACCTAACAAAACATTATGGCTCACCAGAGACCACAACAATGGAGCTGGCCAACTATGGACTGAGGCCTCTGAAATCATGATCCAGAATAAATCCTTCCTTGTAGGCATAATGTTATTGTACACTGTAAAGATTATCTTTGTATTATTTAAATGCTGATTTCTCTGCTCCCATATCTGATCACAATCCAGACAAGGCATTGTAATGATTATTCTAAGAATCTCCTGCACCGAATGTTGTGTAAACATTGTTCCCCATTGATTCTCCAACTTGTCAATAAAGGTTGATCAGCCAAAAGCTGAGCAGAGAAGAAAATAGGACTAGACTTCCAGCCCCAGCCAGGGGATGGGAAGAGAAAGAGGAGGAGGAAGAAGAGGAGGAGGAGGAGGAGGAGGAGGACGAGGAGGACGAGGAGGACGAGGAGGAGGAAGAGGAGGGGTAGGATTCAGCACAAAGAAGGGATCCAAGAGACACCATGGGAAAACATCTGGAGCAGAGAGAGACCAATACTAAAATGCAAGATTCTCAGAGATTTTGGCTAGGAGGTAGCCAGATGAGCTGAGAGGATTAGAATAGATTAATAACTGCTCAGTTATTGTGCCATAAAGCTTGATTAAATAAATCTAATAGTCTCTGTCTCACTTATTTGGAAGCTAGCCAGGATAAACAAAAAACAACTACTTTTAAAAATCCTTTAACACTTCCTCTCCATTAAACCTTTCCTCATGTGCTTGTCACAGAGACTGAAAGACTAACAGACATGTCTGACATACAGTCTACAAGCATAGGTAATAACTGCTTCTATCTGCCACTTCATGTCATTTATTAATATTTCCATTTCATCTTTTAAAAAACTAATCACAAGTCATTTTCTCGAGTATATACAGCCTGGAATTTTCAGTTAGATTTCAATCTGTTTCTCTTTTTATCTCTCCTGCCATATTTCAAAACATATGACATTATTTCATTTAAATGAAGTCAAGATTGATGTTCACACTCTAAGTGCTTGATTCTTGGTCTCAATTTTATATCTCATTCTCTCACTTTGCCTAATGAGACTCTCTGAATAATACTTAATCTATAAAATCACCCAGACTTTCTTCGAAGGAAATGGACCCTATAAAAAGCCCTGCTAGTCTCACTCCTCCAAAAGAAAACAAAAGAAAGAAGGAAAGGAAGGAGGAAGGAAGGAAGGAAGGAAGGAAGGAAGGAAGGAAGGAAGGAAGGAAAGAAGAGTTGCGGCAGGTACAAAGACAGTCATACAGCAAAACACCCACACATATAAAATAATAAAGAAATAGAATAAAAGAAAGACAAACCTGAGCCAACACCAGTCCAGATTCCTGAACTAACCTCAAGTGCAGGGAGGGTGGGGCAGAAGGACTGTGAGCTTGAAGCTAGTGTGGGCTACAGAGAGCAAAGGAGGGTAGGGAGGGAGAGGGGGAGAAAGGGAGAGAGGAAGGGAGGGGAAAAGAACAACCCTTTAACTAAAGAAATCATTCTCTTAATCAATACATTAGACATGTCTTCAAATGATTTTCTTTTAAATAAACATGTTCTCTAGCAGAGTTACACTCAATAGTAGATACTTATACAAATATATGAATAGTATATATGCATAATAGTATCTATAATGGTCTTTGATTTATTAAATCAATCACCATGTATTATGACCAGGAAAAAAAAAGCAATTCCATTTGATCTCAATAAAATGTGAATTCAGGTAAGGAACCTGAACCTTAAGTATGTAGTATAGGTGATGGATGCCTGGCACTTGTAATAGAGGTCATGAACTAGCCAGCTCTACATCTTGATGGGGCACCCAAGAGGTCTTGGGTTCCACACTTTCTGGAAATAAGGTGTGATGGCTATTCTTGGTTGTCATCTTGACTGTTATCTGGAATTACTACAACCCAGAAATGGAGGGTTCACCTGTGAGGGTTCTGCTTGTCTGAAGTGGGTAAATCCTCCTGTAGTCCAGACCTTTGAGGTAGGAAGACTCGCCTTTAATCTGGGCCACACCTTCTGCTAGAAGCCTAGATACAGAAAGAACAGAAGGAAGTCCTGCTCTCTTCCTGCTTGCCCTCAACTTGTTTCCACACCCATTCCTTCACTGGTGGAACCTACTTCTTCAGGATTCCAGCAGATACCGAAGACCAGCTGAGGCACTCAGCCTTGTGGGACTGAGCAGTTACTAGATTCTTGGAGTTTCCATTCAAAGCTAGCCATTGTTGGATTAGTTGGACTGACTAGCCACTGTTGGATTAGTTGGACTGCAGCCTGTAAGTCAAAATCATTCCAATAAATCACACAGATAGACAGATGGACAGAGGAGTGGACAGATGGATAGACAGACAGGTGGGTGGATGGATGGACAGATGGGCTAACAGATGGATGGACAGACAGACAAACAGACAGACAGACAGACAAACAGATTTATTCCATGAGTTCTACTCCCACCTCATGAGACTGGAAAGGATAAAAAAAAAACACACTAAAAAGCTTCTTGTGCCCCAAAACCTTACATAAATGTTGGTTATCTGCTGTTATGAGACAATTATCCTACTAGTGTAATCACTTTATAATTGGGAAAAATCAGCAGAAGGGAGGTCAAGCAGGTCTGACAGCCATGCAGACCAGGGCCAAGAAATATTCATCAGTCAGAGAGGAAAATGTAGGCAAACAGTGAGAACAGAGAAATTAGCAAATGGAAGAAGGGAAATGCTATACAATAACATTTTCCTAAAGAAAAATATACAGCTGCTCTACAATGCAGATTCTAAAGTAATAAGCAGGCCAATCCTTTGATAATCTATCAAAGCCATCTAACATTTTTTTTGTTTTGTTTTGTTGTTATTGTTTGTTTTATTTTCTAGGGCATTTGATACATTAGAAATTTAATGCACCAAGCTCTGGGTATCCATCTCTAGGGCTATATGGCATTATCCCAAAGTTCATAACCAAACAGAGCAGCTCTGAACTCAAAGAGAAAGAACCAGCAAGAAAGACTGTTATAAACACCCACAGGAGTCTGCCATCTGACACACAAGACTGGCCTCTGAAACGGGGAGTGGCTGCTGTGTCCTTGTGAAGGTATTTCATAGGGACTTGTCAAAAGTGCTGAAGTTCAGGGCAATGTAGCAACAGAGAGCTCAGCCATAGCTCCCCAGCAAAGACTCAGTAAGCAGTCCAGTCTAAGGAGCTGTGCTTCCTTCCCTCTCGCCTCATTAACATCTAAATGCAGGTCCACCCTAAGCTCAGCACCAGGAAGCAGAGGTAGTAGAATGAGCCAGGAGGGTTTTTTGTTTGTTGGTTTTTGGTTTTTTTGAGACAATTTCTCTGTATAGCCCTGGCTGTCCTGGAACTCACTCTGTAGACCAGGCTGCCCTCGAACTCAGAGATCTGCCTGCCTCTGCCTCCCAAGTGCTGGGATTAAAGCATCACCACCACTGTTTTACAAGCCAGGAGTTTAAAACTTAGGCTACAGCCAGCTTCAGACCAGTCTGCAAAGAGGAGCCTCCATTGAGGGAACCCCTTCATACAGACTTCCTGTAGGCTAATCTGGGCCACGAGTGTGTGTGTGTGTGTGTGTGTGTGTGTGTGTGTAATGGTTGATGGGGGGGATGGGGCAGCATGTTTTGAGCAGTGCCATTCCTGAGTAGATGGTCCTGACTTATATAAATAAGAAAGAAGGCCGAGAGCAAGTCATGAGGACCAAGACAACACTTTTTCATAGCCTCTGCTTCAATTCCTGCCTCTGGGTTCCTGCGTTGAGTTTCTTCTCTGACTTCTCAGTGTTGTGAAAGTCTAAGGTGAAATAAACCCTATCCTCACCAAGTTGCTCTTGTTCACAGTGTTTTATCAGAGCAACAGAAACCAAACTGAAATGGGTATTAGCACTAAGGCATGGGAGATTGCTGTGAAAGACCATCTGGGGAAGGATTGTGGAAGAACTTTGGAATTATGTGCTAGAAAAGCTGCAGCACTCATGTAAGAACTGGTGCAGTCACATTCATCTGTAATCCCAGTGCTACTGCAGGGAGGAGGCAGAGAGAAGAGGGGCCAAGGATGCTCTCCAGCCAGGTAGCCTGGCCTGAACAGCAGTGACCATCAAAAGAGACCCTAACTCAGGCAAGGTAGAAAGTGAGAACAGACACACCACAGGTCATCCTATAACCTACACACACAGAGTTATGCACAAAGAGAGACAGAGACAGAGGTACAGGGAGACAGAGTCAGAGACAGAGAGAATGAAAGTGTGCTGTTAAAATACAGTGCAGGGGATGGAGAGATGGCTCGGGAGGAAGAAAGAGAAATAGCCTTATGAATAAAGCTCATGTCCACATAAAAGCAGAGCTGACACATTACAAGGCAACAACACTGAAATTCAACTCAGTAAGAATTTTTCAAAGATAAACTTTGGAGCTTTGCAGGGAGATGGGAGTTTGTCATTAGTTTTCATGTTTAGGTACAGAGTCTCACTATGTAATCCAAGATGTCCCTAAACTAACCATGTAATTCAGGCTGGCCTTGAGCCACACATTCCATTCCCTCAGCCTCTGGATTACATGGGTGCACCACCACACTAGGCATTTTGGTATTAAATGTGTAAAAAAAATACTAACTTCTTACACTCTCATGACCTCCTGAAAGCAATGGCTACTACAACAATCTTAGGCCCATGAGGGCTCAGTGGCTAAAGGTCCTCTCTGTCCTCTGCATGGGTAAGTAGCCACTTTCCCTTTCCAGTGTTGGCATTTATATATTATGGGACAAACAACAGTAATTGTGGATGGAAACAATTTACTTTCCAGCTGACCTTACACACACATACAGTCACACACAAAAGACAGACAGACGGACTGCCCAGAGCTCTATGATGAATTTACCTGACAATATCTCCCACACGGGATCAAATACTACACAGGCAATGTCAAAAGTCCATGTAATATATTTCAACATGTGTATGGTGTGCACACAGCCAGTACTCTACTCTGTATTACCCTGTGTGCTGTTCATGAGTACCATCTGGGGCCAAGTGACTTCTTTAAAACAATGACAGAAGATTCCCACACAAAGGTCAAAGTCACAAGTCGCAAAGACGCAAGTGAGCAGTCATTTCAAACACTCCACAGTGTCAGTCAGCAGGTGTTCAGAGAATTCTGTTCATGAGGGCGTTTTCCTGGAGATGAGCCTCACTGGCAGGCAGAGAAGTAGAATGTGCTTGTGTGGATGACAACTCAGAAAACTGGGGACGCTTCCAGCATCTTCTGTGGAAAACAAGTGGTCACTACCATAATAAGCATGACACAGGGAGCTAGAGTCAGCATGGGGCCACAGCTAGGGTGGAGACTGACCCACACACTGTTACACTAGGAAGACCAAACAGACCAGGGCAGAGTATCTTCTAGAACACTGACTTCAAAATAAAAGTAAAAGAAAAATTCACTAAATCAGCTGCTTGGGACCATGAGATGAAGTAACATTCATTCATGACCCATCCTTGAAGTGTCAACCATAAAAACAGGCTTGAGAGCACATCCTGAGGGAACACACGTGTAGTGATTTTCCTGCAAAGAAAAGGTAATCAGCAAAGGTGGTTGTACACAGCTGTAATTCCAGCCCTCAGAAGGCTAAGACACGATGTTTGGAGAGTTCAAGACTAGCCTGGGATACAAAGTAAGACCCTGATTGGCTAGGATAAAAGACTCAGGGGACAGCAGATGCTGGAGAGGTTGTGGAGCAAGAGGAACATTACTTCATTGCTGGTGGGATTGCAAACTGGTACAACCACTCTGGAAATCAGTTTGGCGGTTCCTCCAGAAATTGGACATAGTTCTACCAGAGGACTCAGCTATACCACTCCTGGGCATATACCCAAAAGATGCTCCAACATGTAATAAGGACACATGCTCCACCACGTTCATAGCAGCCTTATCTATAATAGCCAGAACCTGGAAACAACCTAGATGTCCCTCAACAAAGGAATGGCTATAGAAATTGTGGTACATCTACACAATGGAGTACTACTCAGCTATTAAAAACAATAAATTTATGAAATTCTTAGGGAAATGGATGGATCTGGAGAATATCATCCTGAGTGAGGTAACCCAGTCACAAAAGAACAAACACGGTATGCACTCTCTGATAAGTGGTTATTAGCCCAGAAGTTTGGAATACAGGAAGAACAACCCACAAACCACAAGAAACTCAAGAAGAAGGAAGACTAAAATGTGGATACTTTATTCCTTCTTAAAAGGGGGAAATAGAAAGTGCCTCCACCCCACCACATTTACAAGGACACTCTGCCATCTCCCTAGCACGAGAACTAGACCTTGATGCCACCTGTTCACCGGGCCACTGAGGAATCAGATACTTTTTTCTCACCTATAAAACCGAGTCCCCACTCTGGGTGCTCTGTGCAATGACGATGCTGTTCACAGGGGCATGGGTGACGACAACCATGGTTAGCTGAGGACCCTGTCACCAGGGCTAAAGTAGATCTAAAACCCAAACATTTCCCTTAAAAAGGGAAATGGGGCTGGAGAGATGGCTCAGGAATTAAGGGCACTGACTGCCTTTCTGTCTCCACCTATAGCAGATCCTCTGCCACAGAGCACCATACCCAAATAGCACCGGGAGAGAGCAAGCCTCCCCGGAGTGCAGACAGGCCTGTGAGTACAGGTAGGACCTCCACTGCTGCTCAAAGGAACCTTCCCAGAATCCTCAGAACATAGGAACCGAGGGGGTTGCCTGGGACAGGAGTCTTCAGGTCTCCATCTGCATGGAGAGCTGATCCTGTGCCACAGAACTACATACACAAATATCGCCAGGAGAGAGCTGATCTCCCAAGAGTGCCTACACACCTTTGAGCTCAGGTAAGACCACCACTTCTCTACAATTCCTGGCCCAAGAGAGACCCTCACAGAGCCGTCAGGACACAAGAACCAAGGATCAGCTGGGGACAGAATCCTTCTGGTCTCTGCTACACCCCAGAGCTGTACCCTGTACCACAGCTCTCCGTACACAAATTCCTCCCAGAGAGAACTGGTCTCCCAGCAGTACTGATACACAGGCTTGCAGGAGGGACAAGCCAAAGTCAGAGGCAACAAGACCAGTTAACACCAGAAATAATCAGATGATAAAAGGTAAGTGCAAGAATGTAAGCAACAGACACCAAGACTACTTGGCATCATCAGAACCCAGTTCTCCCACCACAGAGAACCTGGTTACCCCAACACACCAGAAAAGCAAGACTCAGATTTAAAATCACATCTCATGATGATAGAGGAATTTAAGGAGGACATAAATAACTCCCTTAAAGAAATACAAGAGAACACAAGTAAACAGGTAGAAGACCTTAAAGAGGAAACACAAAAATCACTTAAAGAATTACAGGAAAACACAACCAAGCAGAAGAAGGAACTGAATAAAACCATCCAGGATCTAAAAATGGAAATAGAAACAATAAAGAAATCACAAAGGGAGACAACCCTGGAGTTAGAAAACCTAGGAAAGGGACCAGGAGTCATAGATGTAAGCATCCCAACAGAATACAAGAGATAGATTCAGGAGCAGAATATACCATAGAAAACATTGACACAACAGTCAAAGATAAATGCAAAATGCAAAAAGCACCTAACCCAAAACATCCAGGAAATTTAGTACACAATAAGACCAAACCTAAGGATAATAGGTATGGGCCAGTAAATATCTTCAACAAAATTATAGAAGAAAACTTCCCTAATCTAAAGAAAGAGATGCCCATGAACATACAAGAAACCTACAGAACTCCAAATAGACTGGACAAGAAAATAAATTCCCCGTGTCACATAATAATCAAAACACCAAATGCACTAAAAAGGAAAGAATTTTAAAAGCAGTAAGGGGAAAAGGTCAAGTAACATATAAAGGTAGACCTATCAGAATTACACCAGACTTCTCACCAGGGACTATGAAAGCTAGAAGATCCTGGGCAGATGTCAACACAAATGTCAACCCAGACTACTATACCCAGCAAAGCTCTCAATTACCATAGATGGAGAAACCAAGATATTCCATGACAAAACCAAATTTACACAATATCTTTCCACAAATCCAGCCCTACAAAGGATAATAGATGAAAAACACCAACACAAGGAGGGAAACAACACCCTAGAAAAAGCAAGAAAGTAATCTTCTTTCAACAAACCCCAAAGAAGATAGCCATACAAACATAGAAATAACATCAATAATAACAGGGAGCAACAATCGTTATTCCTTAATATCTCTTAACATCAATGGACCCAATTCCCCAATAAAAAGACATAGACTAACAGACTGGATATGTAAGCAGGACCCAGCATTTTGCTGCATACAGGAAATGCACCTCAGTGTCAAAGATGAACACTACCTCAGAGTAAAGGGCTGGAAAACAATTTTCCAAACAAATGGTCACAGGAAACAAGTGGAAGTAGCCATTCTAATATGGGATAAAATAGACTTTCAACCAAAAGTCATCAAAAAAGTTAAGGAAGGACACTTCATACTCATCTAAGGAAAAATCCACCAAGAACAACTCTAATTCTGAGTATCTATGCTCCAAATGCAAGGGCACCCACATTCATAAAAGAAACTTTACTAAAGCTAAAAGCACACATTGCACCTCACAAAATAATTGTGGGGGACTTCAACACTCCACTCTCATCAATGGACAGATCAGGGAAACACAAACTAAACAGAGTCACAGTGAAACTAACAGAAATTTTTTGGACCAAATGGATTTAAAAGATATTTATAGAACATTTCATCTTAAAAAAAAGAATGTACTTTCTTCTCAGCACCTCATGATACCTTCTCCAAATTTACCACATAATCAGTCACAAATCAGACCTTAACCGATATTAAGAAGACTGAAATAATCCCATGCCTCCTATCAGATCACTACGGATCAATAGCAGCAAAAACAACAGAAAGTCCACGTACACATGGAAACTGAAAAATGCTCTACTTAATGATAACTTGGTCAAGGAAGAAATAAACAAAGAAATTAAAGACTTTTCAGAATTTAAGGAAAATGAAGACCCATCATACCCAAACTTATGGGACATAATGAAAACAGTACTAAGAGAAAATCTCATAGCTCTGAGTGTTTCCAAAAAGAAACTGGAAAGAGCATACACTAGCAGCATAACAGCACACCTGAAAGGTCTAGAACAAAAAGAAGCAAATTCACCCAAGAGGAGTAGACAGCAGGAAATAATCAGACTCAGGGCTGAAGTCAACCAATTAGAAAGAAAAAGAACTATACAAAGAACCCACAAAACCAGGAACTGGCTCTTTGAGAAAATCAACAGGATAGATAAACCCTTAGCCACACTAACCAGAGGGCACAGAGACAATACTCAAATTAACGAAATCAGAAATGAAAAGGGAGATATAATAACAGAAACTGAGGAAATCATCATCAAATCCTACTACAAAAGCCTATACTCAAGAAAACTGGGAAATCTGGAGGAAATGGACAATTTTCTAGACAGATACCAGGTGCCAAAGTTAAAGCAGGATCAGATAAATGATCTAAACAGTCCCATGACCCGAAAGAAATAGAAACAGTCATTAATAGTCTCCCAACCAAAAAAAGGCCAGGACCAGATGGGTTTAGTTAAGAGTTCTATCAGACCTTCAAAGAAGACCTAATACCAATATTCCTCAAACTATTCCACAAAATAGAAACAGAAGGAACTCTACCCAACTTGTTCTATGAAGCCACAATTACTCTGATATTTAAATCACACAAAGACCCCAAAAAGAAAGAGAATTTCAGGCTAATTTCTCTTATGAATATCGATGCAAAAATACTCAATAAAATTCTCCCAAACGGAATCCAAGAACACATCAAAATGATCATCCATCATGATCAAGTAGGCTACATCCCAGGGATGCAGGGATGGTTCAGTATATGGAAATCCATCAACGTAATCCACTGTATAATAAACCTCAAACCAAAAAAAGAAAAAAAAATGATCATTTCATTAGATGCTGAGAAAGCATTTGACAAAATCCAACATCCCTTCATGATAAAAGTCTTGAAAAGATCAGGAATTCAAGGCCCATACCTAAACATAGTAAAAGCAAACCAGTAGACAATATCAAAACTAAATGAACAGAAACTTGAAGCAATCCCACTAAAATCAGGGACTAGACAAGGCTGCCCACTCTTTCCCCACCTATTCAATATTGTACTTGAAGTTCTAGCCAGAGCAATCAGACAACAAAAGGAGATCAAAGGATACAAATTGGAAAGGAAGAAGTCAAATTATCACTATTTGCAGATGATATGATTGTATACTAAGTGACCCAAAAAATTCCACCAGAGAACTACTAAACCTGATAAACAACTTCAGCAAAGTAGCTAGATATAAAATTAACTCAAACAAATCAGTGGCCTTCCTCTACTCAAAGGATAAACAGGCTCAGAAAGAAATTAGGGAAACAACACCTTTCACAACAGTCACAAGTCACATAAAATACCTTGGTGTGATTCTAACTAAGCAAGTGAAAGATCTGTATGACAAGAACTTCAAGTCTCTGAAGAAAGAAATCGAAGAAGATCTCAGAAGATGGAAAGATCCCCCATGCTGATGGATTGACAGGATTAACATAGTAAAAATGGCCATCTTGCTGAAAGCAATCTATAGATTCAATGCAATCCCCATCAAAATTCCAACTCAATTCTTCATAGAGTTAGAAAGAGCAATTTCCAAATTCATCTGGAATAACAAAAAACCAAGGATAACAAAAACTATTCCCAACAATAAAAGAACTTCTGGGGGAATCACCATCCTTTACCTCAAGCTGTACTACAGAGCAATTGTGATTAAAACCGGATAGTATTGGTACAGTGACAGGCAGGTAGATCAATGGAATAGAATGGGAGACCCAGAAATGAACCCACACACCCATGTCACTTTGTCTTTGACAAAAGACCTAAAACCATCCAGTGAAAAAAAGACAGCATTTTCAACAAATGGTGCTGGCTCAACTTGTGGTTAGCATATAGAAGAAGGCAAATTGATCCACTCCTATCTCCTTGTACAAAGCTCAAGTCCAAGTGGATCAAGGACCTCCACATAAAACCAGATACACTCAAACTAATAGAAAAGAAAGTAGGGAAGATCCTTGAGCACATAGGCACAGGGGAAAGTTCTTGAACAGAACACCAATGGCTTGTACTCTAAGATCAAGAATTGACAAATGGGACCTCATAAAATTGCAAAGATTCTGTAAGGCAAAGGACACTGTCAATAGGACAAAACGGCAACCAACAGATTGGGAAAAGATCTTTACCAACCCTACATCTGATAGAGGGCTAATATCCAATATATACAAAGAACTCAAGAAGTTAGAGTCCAGAGAACCAAATAACCCTATTTAAAAAATGGAGTACAGAGCAAAACAAATTCTCAACAGAGGAATACCAAATGGCTGAGAAGAACCTAAAGAAATGTTCAACATCCTTAGTCATCAGGGAAATGCAAATCAAAACAACCCTAAGATTCCACCTCACACCAGTCAGAATGGCTAAGATCAAAAACTCAGGTGACAGCAGATGCTGGCAAGGATATGGAGAAAGAGGAACATTCCTTCATTGCTGGTGGGATTGCAAACTGGTACAACTACTCTGGAAATCGGTTTGGCATTTCCTCAGAAAATTGGACATAGTACTACCTAAGGACCCAGCAATACCACTCCTAGGCATATACCCAGAAGATGCTCCAACATGTAATAAGGACACATGCTCCACTATGTTCATAGAGCCTTATTTATAATAGCCAGGAGCTGGAAAGAACCCAGATGTCCTTCAACAGAGCACTGGATACAGAAAATGTGGTACATTTACACAATGGAGTACTACTCAGCTATTAAAAATAATGAATTTATGAAATTCTTAGGCAAATAGATGGAACTAGAAAATATCATCCCGAGTGATTGTGAGGTAAACCAGTCACAAAAGAACACACATGGTATGCACTCACTGATAAGTGGATATTAGCCCAGAAGTTCACAATACCCAAAATACAATTCATAGACCACATGAAGCTCAAGAAGAAGGAAGACAAAAGTGTGGGTACTTCGATCCTTCTTAGAAGGGGGAACAAAATACTCACAAGAGGAGTTACAGAGACAAAGTGTGGAACAGAGACTGTAGGAAAGGCCATCTAGAGACTGTCCCACCTGGGGATCCATCCCATACACAGTCACCAAACCCAGACACTATTGTGGATGCCAACAAGTGTTTGCTGACAGAAACCTGATATAACTGTCTCCTGAGAGGCTTTACCAGTGCCTGACTAATACAGAGGTGGATGCTCTCAGCCAACCATTGGACTGAGCACAGGGTCCCCAATGGAGGAACTAGAGAAAGGACCCAAGTTGCTGAAGGGTTTGTAGCCCCATAGGAAGAACAACAATATGAAACAACCATTACCCTCCAGAGCTCCCAGGGACTAAACCACCAACCAAAGAGTACACATGGAGGGACCCATGGCTCCAGCTGCATATGTATCAGGGCTTTGTTGGTCATCAATGGGAGGAGAGGCCCTTGGTCCTCTGGAGGCTCTATGTCCCAGTGTAGGGGAATGGCAGGGCCAGGAATCGGGGTGGGTGAGTTGGTGATCAGGGGGAGTGGGGAGACAATAGGGGGCTTTCAGAGGGGAAACCAGGAAAGGGGATAACATTTGAAATGTAAATAAAGAAAATTCCTAATTTAAAAAAGAGAGAGAGAGCACTGACTGCTCTTCCGAAGGTCCTGAGTTCAAATCCCAGCAACCACATGGTGGCTTACAACCATCCATAATGAAATCTAATGCCCTCTTCTGGTGTGTCTGGAGACAGCTACAGTGTACTTATTTATAATAATAAATAAATCTTTGGGCCAGAGCGAGCAGAGACAGAACAAGCAAGGTTGCCCAGAGTGAGCAAACGTCCTAAATTCAATTCCCAGCAACCACATGATGGCTCACAACCATCTGTACTCACATATATAAAATAAATAAATAAATCTTTTTTTAAAAAAAGGGAAACAGGGAAACCACCTAATTAATAATAAAACCTTTCCTGGCCATTTCTTATCTCAACTTTATTTATATTTTAATATTTTATTAATTCTTCAAGACTTTCATACAATGTATTTGACCATGTTCACTCCTACCTTCACCTCCCTAACCATCAAATTTAGAACTTTCTTCTTCATTCTCTACCTTATCCAGTCGAGTTAGTGTTGCCTAGTCTTGGGAGGCAGCATGCCCTAGAGTGTGATCACCCTACCAGGGATGATGCCATTAAAGACTCCAAAGACTCCTCAGCCAGCAATGAGATTCTGCTCAACTCCTCCCCTCCACATTGGGATTTGTCTGGCTTCAGCTTTCCCGGGTTTCATGCATTCTGTGAGGTCATATTTGCAACTCCCCTGTTGTGTCCAGAGAACACCATTTCACTCAGGTTATCCACCACTCCTTCTCTATCACCATGAAAAGCCCTGAGCCTTGAGGGAGAGTTGGGAGCTGTATGTCTCACTTCAAGCAGGGTGCTCCACTGTCTCTTATGCTCTGCTTGGAGACTGGCTGAGGGTCTCTGTGCTCATTGCCATCTGCTCCAAGGAGAAGCTTCTCTGATAAGGGCTGAGAAATGCACTGGGTTTGTAGCCGTAAGACATCAGAACTCATTTTATAGTTCATACTATGTCCATTTAATAATAATAGTATTAGGGTCTCCTATACTGGCTAGATAGGCTAGATATACTCCTAGATAGGCTAGCTGGGGCCTAGCCTATCTAGCCACAGCTCTCGGCCATGCTTACACTGTCATTACAGATTTTTATCACATGGGGCAGTCTTACAAACAATCAGAAAGTGGCTGGTGACTCCAAAAGTGTGTGTCCCACTATTGTACCAGTGGCTATATCTTGTCAGGCCACTCATTACTGTAATGTACGGGGTTCATAACTGGATAAAAGTGATGAGAAGTTTTCTCTTCTGCTTGTGTGCTGAGAACCTTCTAGTACAGTTAAAATCTACCTAGTAGGGATGAAGCTTTTAGGTCAGTACCAACCTAATTGCTCCATTTTCTGTTACTCAACTATGTAGGATCTTAAACAACAGGGTCCCACCAATTCAGGAGAGGAGCCAAGAGCACTAGCAATAACCTGTAATGTTTGGTGTTTATGGGACACCATTGGCCAAAAGTTCAAAAAGAGATCTACCTGAGGTACAGTCTCTCCCCCACACCCAGGATCCATTATAGGGTAACTCCAATATAAAACACACACACAAGTCTATTAGTGGGTTTCCATGTGGCTTTTTCAGAATAGATTTAGTGTTGGCTATCCATATCCATATCCTCCCTCCACCCTGCCCTACTAGCCTCACCCCACTTTAATGTTTCCTGTTCCATTACTCACCTTTATCCCTTTGTACTGCTCTGTTCTATCTCCTCTCCCTTGAAACCTTCCAAAAGCCCCTTACTAAATTCCTGACTTCTGTGGGTATTCCAAATGCACATATCTGAAAGTTCAAAGCTAACATACAGAAATAAGAGAAGATATGTAACATTTGTCTTTTTGAATCTGGGTGACCTCACTCAGAATAACTGTCTCCAGCCCATCCATTTAGCTACAAATATCATAATTTCATTTTTCTTAACATCTTAGCTTAATTTTATTCTCCTTTGTGTGTATGTTCATATTTGTGTGCATTCTTCTGCATGTACGTGCACGCATGTAGAAGCCAAACATCAGCTATGTCAACTATGGGTATTGGTCTTCAGGCCCAATCCATCTTTTTGATTTGAGGCAGTCTCTCATCGTCCTGAAACTTGTCAAGTAGGCTAGGCTGTCTAGCCAGTGTGCACCTGGGAGCTACCTGTCTTCTGCACTCCCTGCACTACACAGCCTCACCCAAGTCTAATGTGGACCTGGGATCCAAACTCAGGCATATACCCACTGGGCTGCCTCCATAGGCCATGTCAGGCTTTTTTAAAACATAGATTCTGAGGCTCAAATGCAAGCCTTATTCTTTACCAATTGAACCATCTCTTAAGACCCTCATTTTATTCTTTAAAAGAGACGGGTTCAAGATGAAACTGTCCACCCTGATTAGACTCTGGTAAATGTGAGAAGTGGGTTTCCAGGCAAGCCTATAAAAGCACATCTTGCTAGGCTGATACAAGTGTGAGCAGTACTGAATGGGGTCCCCTCAACGAGCCAGCAAATACTAAGACATGTGATTCTCACAGTGGGCCCAACTTCTCACAAGATTACTAAGAACACCGTGCCTGTGTTTGCCAAGCCTAAGACAGGGTCCTGTGAGTGCTACATCACCTTTTGCTTAGAGGGGACAGAGGCGCACACACTGTACATGCACGTGTGCAGGCACGCATGTCACACACACACACACACACACACACACACACACGAGAAAAGCACAGACCAAAGATCATGGTACTGTGGTGGTTTGAATAAGAATGGTCCCTATAGCCTCATATATTTGAATCCTTAGGGAGTGGCACTACTTGGAAGGATTAAGAGGTGTGGCCTTATTGGAGTAGGTGTGGCCTTGTTGGGGTCGGTATGTCACTGGAGTTGGACTTTGAGGTTTCAAAGGCTCGTGCCAGGCCAAGTATCTCTCTCTTCCTGATGCCTGTGGATCCAGATGTATAACTCTCAACTTCTCCAGCACCATGTCAGCCTTGTGTGCCACCATGCTTCCCACCATGCTAATAATGGACTAAGCCTCCAAACCTGTAAGCTAGCCCCAATTAAATGCTTTCTTTTAAAAGAATTGCCATGGTCATGGTGTCTCTTCACAGCAACAGAACACTAAGACAGGTTTATGCAGAACAGCAGGAAGCCAGGTATGACAGGCAAGAGAATAACACAGGTCCAAGCTAGGGACCCAAACCTCCCATATATGTACAGAAATGAAGCCCCTCCTGAGGTCACATGGCTACTAAAAGTAGGGGCTTGACTGAACCCAGGATAGCCTGCCCCCCAAGGCTGCCTAGTATGTCTATGAAGCAGATGCCATTTTGCTGGCAGGAGCTGGGTGGGCGGCTGTTGGCAAGCACAGCAGTTGCTGCCAGGGCTTGCAAAAAAAGAGCAACTTTTCCTTCCAGGCTGTTGTATTCAAGGCAGGGGGTAGGACAGGAACAGCCACTAGGCTCCAGTGAGGGGCTTGTGTCAGGCACTCTGCCAGGCTTTCCTGTAGAGAGAAGAAAGGTGTGTCCTTCTCAAATGTCAAAGGGTGACTCCCTGCAGAGTGGCTACTCCTGGCTGAACTTGCCCTATTCAGCCAGTTTCCAAGACCCCATGGATTGAGCTGCATGGAAGATGACACTAAAGGGTTGGTAAGCCCCTGAGTCTTTGTGCCCTCATCTGCTATGTCCAGAAATCAAATGGAGAGAGAATTCACATTCACTGAAGCCCACCATAAAGCCTCAGGCTGGAAACCTGCTATCTAATACAGTGAACCCCAAGTGGCCATGCACATGAGCTTCTCATCCCCCTTCCCGTCCCCATCCCCACAGTCTTGCTCTTCTGTTCTCTTTCCTCCTGGCCAATCAATGTTCTGATCCCCTCAGCAGACCAACAACCCTGTTTCTAAGAACTGCTGGGAACAGACATCTATGGCCAGGTCATGCTTCCTCCACAGTCACACCCAGAGAATTAGTCAGTGCAGAGAGGACATTTGGTGTTACTAGGAGAGAGTCTGCATAATTGTAGCCAATTACAAGTATCTTTTAAGGCATTTCTGCTTCCTAGCTAATTGTATGCACAACAAATCTATTCCAGGGTGGTTTTAAGTCACGTGCATTCTGCCTAGAACAGCTGGCAATAGCTTGTTCACATGTATAACTTCTGGAGGAAACACTACCCCAGGCTCCTGCCCGAGGGTTCCTGAGCTTGAGCCAGTCAGAGAAAAGGTGACAAGGATTCAATGGGCACTGCCTCCTCCAAGAAATTGGTGACAAGATTCAAGGAGCACAGAGGTGGGTTCCAGGCCCTCACAAGTCTAGAGTACTCAAACTAGGCACTATCACATCCCCAGACTCCAATCCTGGCCTCTGAGGTCCCTCCTCCCTAACTTCCCAGGCTATACAAACTCACAGCCCATCTTCTTCATGGCCACCCTTGACACACTCCATTCCCAGGACCCTAGCCAGGGGTCCTCCTCCATCCATGCTCTGTGGGACTCTACTGGGTCATTAGCTGCTTCCTCAAGCTTCACCTCGATGTCCATTGTCCTGATAAAGGGGTGTCTTCCAGTACAAAAGCAACCTTCTATTTGGACCCTTAGCTTCAGGTCTCCAACTACCCCCCACTCCAGGCCTAGTCTACATTCCACTTCTAGAAGAGCAGCCACCTCCTCTCCAGCCTATTGCCACGCTTCTAAGTGGCCAGCCCATCTAACCTAGTCTTGTTTTAAGACTGGGTCTCATATAGCCCAGGCTATCCATGAACTTGCCTACCTAGCAAAGGCTGACTTTGAACTCTTGGTCCTCCTGGCTTTACCTCCCTCATGCTAAGATCACAGGCACTTGTCACTACTGCCAGCTCTCCACCAGTTCGAATCTCATCAAGATCATTATCAGCCTCTAGAGCACACAGAGTAAGGATCAGACTGCTACCCAGTCTCCCCACCGATTGGCTCTTCCAGAAGAGAATTTACTATCTCAAACCATAAGAAAGACCTCCTCACCTTCACACCCTCCTCCAATAGGCTAACACATGTGCATCCTCCAGGAGCCCAAGTCAGATTCACTGCTTGTTCTCAGGCCTGAAATCTTCGAGCATTTTAAGTGGCACATTAAATATCCTGTAAGTACTGGGGGGGGGGGGTCTCTAACTGCATAACACATCAGAGCTTACATTGCACTACTGTTACACACCAGATTCTGAACCCTGAAGACGTCCCCTAAAGTCCCTGATGCTGGGTGGGTCCGTAATAGATACATTAAAACAGAATGGAGATCTGTCACTTTCCTCCCGCCCTTGGACCTCTGTCTCCTCCATGGACACACTTCCGCCACTGTCACCTACCCCAGTGCAGGCTGAATGGTGGGGTCTAAATGAGAAGTGACTCAAAACAAAATGGAGGTAGGGTTAACATGGCCCAAGCTGGCCTTGAACTCACTATAAATCAGAGGATGACTTTGAAATCCTGATCCTCTTGCCTACATCTCTCTAGTGCTAGAATTGCAAGCTTGCACTTGCACCTGGTTTTGTACATTTCTTGAAATAGACCAAGCTGTGTACATACTGGGCAAGTACTTTATTCACTGAACCCAAAGATTTTGACTTCTATTACTGGAAACACACACTATCCTGCATCCCAGGCACTGTCTCAAGCCAGTACTGGGCATGCACAGATTTATCATAATCCTGTCATTACTACAGTTCTAGCTCTTATTCAGTCACTGTGCCTACAGATAAGGGCACAACCAATCACACAGTACTGAACATGAATGAAAGCACAGGCCTGGTGGCATCCACAGAGACCTGGCCTCTCTTCCTCTTCTCTGGGAATGCCAAGGATCGATTCTACAAAGCCCCCAGGGCATCTGGAATCATATTACACAGAACATTCAAGACATTAAGCCCTGGCAGTTTAAGGGTCAAACTTAGGACTTGAACAATAATATAGCAAAACTGAAGTACCACATTGATAACTTAATGTTTTTTATTCCAAGGCATATGTTCAGGGTCTTAAAAATAAGTAATCAGAGAAAAAGATTCAGGCTTAGTAACATAGACTTCCAAATGGTGTAACTTTTAGTTCCCCATTCTTTTCCCTTTGATTCTCTGTTCTGGCCTTCCATATTCCATGGTTTGGACAATTTGCATCCTACCTAGGTCAGTGACCA
>NW_022196899.1:26487579-26508558 GCF_008632895.1 Mastomys coucha | reverse complement strand
AAAAAAAAAAAAGGAGGGGAGAAAAAAAGAAAGGAAGAGCCTAGCCTAGCTTGGGGGAGGGGTCCTCACAGTCAGCACCGGAGCATGGCTGGGTCACCCAGGGGAGAGGTGACAGAGAAGGTATTCTGACTGAGAGAGCCAAAACACAGGCAAGGTTGATGTATGGAACTCAACTTTGGAAGGCACCTGGGAGCTGATGCAAGACAGGTGGGTCAGCCAGGTAAACTGAGGAGATGCGGCAGAGTCATCTCATCAGCAACCCTTCAGAGTTCTGGGCAGAAATGGTATCAAACAGGCATCAAGAAAGGTTACAGAGGACCGTGTGCAAGACTGGAGGGAGAAGAAGGTTGTTGGTTAAGAAGCTTCTGGAAGAGCCCACCAAAAGCTGGCGAGGGCTTGAGCCTTGGCCTGTGAGGAAGAGAGGAGGCCACTCCAGATCTGGTGACTGACAGGACAGAGTGTTAGAAAAGACAGATAGCTTTTGTCATGGCATAATTCACAGAAGCCAAAAGGAGAAGCAGCCAATGAACAGATGAACAAATGAGGGAGGTATCTGTTTACACAATGGAATATTATGCAGCCTTTAAAGAAAAAATCCTGACATATGCTGCAGCATGGACAGAGACCTAAGTGAAATAAACCACACATACACACACATACACATAATACACATACATATACATGCACACACACAAACACACACACACACATACACATACCTACACACACATACTCACACAAATATACACACACATACACACACATATTCATACACATATATATATACATATATACACATATATACACAGGCACACACATATACACACACCGCTGTTACATGAGTTATATGAGGTAACTACAATAGTCAAAATTGTAGAGGTAGAAGTAGTATTGTAGAATATGAAAGCAGAGGGGACTAATTAGGGAGAAGGAGGAGATCAGCAGGCTGGAGGGGGACAAGAAAGCAATAATGAGATGAATATGATCAAAATTCATTATACATGCCATAAAAATGTCATAGTGAAACCCATTGTGTAGAATTAATATAGGCCAGTGAAAGACACAGTATGTGTCTGTGTGTGTTTGTGTGTGAGTTTGAATTTGTATGTGCCAGTATGTATCCATGTATGTGTTCATCAGTGTTCATGTATGTGGGTATGCACCCATATGCATATGTATGGGTTTCACATGGTGGGGATGGTATTGTGTGCATTGTATATGCACAGGGAAGTCAAAGGTTAGCTTAAGCATTCTTCTCCTTATCTTTTGAGACAAGGCCTCCCTCTGAACCTGGAACTGGACAATTTAGCTAAACTGGCAGACCAGCAAGCCCCAGGAATTCTCCTGTCTCCCAGCACTGGAGTGACAGACACATGCCACCATGCCCAGCCTTCTACATGAAGTCTGGGAATCCAAACTCAGGTTCTCACACTTGTACTGAGGCATTACTGCACTGACTATGCCATCCCCCCAACCCCTAGGATACTGTTTTTAAAACACAAAATAACTGATCTCCCATGCCATTTCTGTTTCAGAAGATCCAGGTTGTTACCTTCCCTCTTCACTTCAGTCATCGGATTTCTGGCAGCCTCTGCTTGGAGGCTAACACCTGGGAGCTAAGAGAGATGGTCTCTGTTGACTGTTTGTCTTTGAAGAAGCCGCCTGAGCACACCAGCCAGCCAGCCGCCTGAAGATCTTCTGAACCTGAGGACTTTGACACCTGAACTTTCTTTGTAGTGTAATCTAGAGACTTGTTTCTCCTGTGACTATAAATGTTTCTCCTGTGACTATAAAAACCCTGGTTTATTCAGTAAAGTGGAGCCTTGATTGGGATGCAACTTGGCTTCGTGTTTTCTCTTTGCATTTCAAACCCTTTATTTCAGGTCCTTTATTCCCTCCTGGCTGAGAAGAACCCAGTGCATGAAACTGCAGGCAGTTTCACTGGGTTAGGAAGCAAAAACTCCCAAAACTCCATTTCTAACAGACTCTAGCAGCAGGTGTACAGTGGCACTTGGTGGGCAAGCTCAGGAAGATTTACCAAACCTCTAGCATGATGCTTTCCCACAAATAAATGTGCTCTGAAACCTTCCCTGGCTAGCTAAGTCAGTCCTGACTGCCAGGCCCTTCTCCAAAATGAACTCCTGGGGAGACAGAGAATCAGCCACGATGTCACTATCTAAGAACCTTGGGAAATGGAAGAGAAGTTCTTTCCTCACAAAACTCCTGCTACTGGAAGGAGATGTGAGCTGCTGAACAGCTCCTCTCAGCTGCTGTTGCTCCTAGAAGCCTAAAGAACTTCCAGAACAAATGCTGAGCTGGTAAGTGAGGGTGTGTCCTGGATCAACACTTGCCCAGCAGGGGAAGGGGGGGGGGGAGACAGAAGATAAACACCCTCCCCCTCTTCTGCACCTCCCGTGGAAGACTGGAGGTGCATTCCACAGCTTCCCCTCCCTGAGACTTGTTACCAGCTGCAGGCCTGCTTAAGCCAGGGCTTTCCCTCCCTTCTGGTTGCTATCCCTTGCCCTTCCTTGCCTGAGACAGCTTGCCAACAGGAGCTGCCTAATCTGAAACCTGCTCTTTGCAGTGATCCAAGATAAGGCCAGGGTGACCGTTAACATTCACTGTCAACTTGACAGGACCCAGAATCACCTAGGAGACGAACCTCTCCATGGCTAGGTGGGAGGTTCTCAGCTGGGTTCAATGCGGTGGGGAGACACTATCCTGGGCACTGGGTTCTAGACTAAAAAAAAGGAGAAAAGCAACTAAACACCAGCGTTCACTTCCTTGTTTCCTGTCTGTGGATGTAAGGCGATGAGCTTCCTCCAATTTCTGCCACCATGACTAGTCCCGCTACCTCAAAGGACTGCACCCTAAACCACAAACCACAACAGGGGCTTTTGTGATGGAGTTCATCATAACTTCAAAAAAAAAAAAAAAATGACTAAGACAACAGGGATAGACAAGCAGCTCACTCTGCAATCAGAGGACAGTAGTGTGCCCTGAACAGAACCCCCTGCTTCATACAAGACCTCACACCTAGTAAATGCTTCAAAAATAAGAGTTAAAGGGATAAAGTAACCAGGAAGAATGCCAGTGTGGAAGAGATGGTACCTAAGAGCAAGTGCCTATATACAACACAGACAGTGTAGGCCCTCAGGAGCAGGATGGAATCAGAAGTGGATAAGAAAGCCTTGATAAATAATCACCAGGGGAAAGTGGTATTAGACAAGGAAATGACTGTTACACAGTGAGAAGCCACAGACTGGCCTCACTAGACTACAAACAGAAAAGTACAAAGTACACAGCATGAAGGGACAACTTGAGCTCACAGGGAGCCATGCTGGGTGTGTGAAGGCACTGAGTAAATGGGGGAGCCAAC
This sequence comes from Mastomys coucha, assembly GCF_008632895.1. NCBI lineage: Eukaryota > Metazoa > Chordata > Mammalia > Rodentia > Muridae > Mastomys > Mastomys coucha. The sequence goes on along the minus strand of NW_022196899.1, from coordinate 26,505,179 downwards.
ACAATCCCCACCCCCTTCACCTCACAAAACTTTCAGCGTGGTATCTGACATCCAGCTCCACTAGGAAGAACACTACAGACTCCATGAGATGAATCAAGACAAGGGGAACTGAACTGAACACACTGAGGCCAAAGACTAGACCTGGGCAAAACCAAAAAGGAAGGGGAACAAGCCTGTCTTTATCATCTATTCTGTACTAGACGCTTGAGGGAGTGAAGGAGCTGGGAAGTACGGAGATGAGTCTCACTCAGCCTATCCAGCTCACCACAGCCTGCAAAGCTCCAACTGCTCCTAGGGCCTGGAGCCTCCAGGATACAAAGGCCTGGGCTGTCTTCCTCCAACCTTGCTTTGCAATAGCTACTTTCCAACGCTGAGGTCAAACTGCCGAGGAGACAACTGGATGGGAGGGATTATTATTTGAGGGGAGGAGGGGGATTATTATTTCTTACTCATGGTCAGGTGGCCCCATGGACTTGTGAGACCCCACAGTAGTGGGAGTGTGTGGTAGAAGATGTTTCCTGCCTCATGGCATACAGTAGGTGAGAGAACCAGGAAGAAGCCAAGAACAAGACAACCAACAAAGGCAGACAGACAGACAGACACATACACACACACACACACACACACACACACAAACACACACACACACATACACACAGGCTAATCAATTAAATGATTTCATTTAAAAGTACAATAGATTTCTAAGCCTGGGCTGATGGCATAGACCTGTGATCCAGCTATTTAGGAGACTGAGGTACAAAAAAATGCCAAGTTCAAGGGCAGCCCCAGGGTTCAGAATAATTCCAAGTAAGTTATCTCAGCAACTCAGTGAGAGCCTGTTTCAAATTATAAAAAGATATATGGGGCTATAGCTCACTGGCAGAGTACTTGTCTAACATGTATAAGGATCTACACCAAGATCAGGTTCAATGTTAGGGTATGAGGTTAGCATGTACAAAGTCATGGGTTAAACCCCAGCTCCCACTACTGTGGAGTCTCTGCTCAAATGCATGGGGCCAGCTGACCACCAGCAAGCTAAAAAAATTTTTTGCATATATAAACATATATATATGTATTTATATAATTGATTTTATATATACTCAAGTACTTTTTTAGAATTCAAGATCCTCTTTCTGTTCCTTTCTTGGTTCTGAAGTTATGTCTTATTTGCTGCTATGATTTGAGTCCATCCCCATTGCCGGCCCCACCATGTGCCCTAGGTGGTAGTACTGTTAAGAGGGGAGGTGGCAGAACCTTTGGAGTCGTCTGCCTGGCAGAAATGGGTCCCTGGGGATTATATCTGCTTCTGATATTGGCCTGAGCCTTCTGCATCCTTGAGTGGCCACACACTACTAGCTGCTCCACCATTCCCTCCCCTCTAACATGGACTGTACAGTGAGCCAACTTAAATCTTGCCTCTCAATGGCTGTTCCTGCAGAGATTTTATCTTAGCAGCTAGAAAACTACCACATTCAGCCAAATCAGTCTTTTTTTTTGCAATACATTATAGGCAAACAAGAAGGAAATATTTGTGCTTTGCGTATTGGACCATATAACTCCCCTCGCTTAGAATATCCACCTATTTTATCTTCTACCATCTTTAGCTATGAGCCTTTTCAAAACATTCTGAAAGGAGGATGTCTACCCTCACCCTCACCCACCCCAATGTAACTGGTTTTGACCTTCCTCTCAAAGCCGCACACTTAGAAATGAAAGTTTTTGCTATGTTTGACACCATCCAACTGTGTTTCTCACATGTGTAAGCTGGCACTAAGTTAAGTGCTTAAAAAACACTGGATCCTCAATGAACTGCTGAAGTTCCCCCAAGAAAAACCTTCTCATTCTCAGGCACCATGCTTTAAATGATCTGTTATAAACCTTTGTCATCTTCCCTGAAATACAGATAATGAAACAGGATGATTCACAGCCTGTAAGCAGAACCAGTCTCCCCCAAGGAACATGGCAACTGTCTTAGTCAGGGTTTCTATTCCTGCACAAACATCATGACCATGAAGCAAGTTGGGGAGGAAAGGGTTTATTGAGCTTACACTTCCACATTGCTGTTGATCACCAGAGGAAGTCAGGACTGGAACTCAAGCAGGTCAGGAAGCAGGAGCTGATGCAGAGGCCATGGAGAGATGTTCCTTACTGGCTTGCTTCCCCTGGCTTGCTCAGCTTGCTCTCTTATAGAACTCAAGACTTACAGCCCAGGGATGGCACCACCCACAAGGGGCCCTACCCCCTTGATCACTAATTGAGAAAATGTCCCACAGCTGGATCTCATGGAGACACTTCCCCAACTGAAGCTCCTTCTCTGTGATAACTCCAGCCTGTGTCAAGTTGGCACACAGAACCAGCCAGTAGAACAACATGCATGAAATCATCACTTACACAGACAAGAAGCTTCTAGAGCACTGTCTGGCACACAGAAAACCAGCTCCTATCTGTGGAAACCGGTTTGAATGATCGACTTGTCCTTGCACCTGCTCTCCAGTACCAGTGTACCAGCAAAGCTCGAGAAGCAACCACTCCACCATAGAGAAAGCCATTTTACGTGTCCCGAGGAGTTAAGCCACCTTCCAGTGTCTGTAGTCTGTCCACAGCTTAAGTAAGACGCTAACCATGCCCCACTCTGTGGGTTGGGGGGTAGGGGTGGTTCATGTAGCCTACCCCACAGGGTCCACACAACCTGAATATGGTCTTTCCAAGACTGTCGTAGGGAATGGGATGGAATGGCTGAGTTGACGGTCACCGTGAGTAATGTGTTCAAATGTGCCAACTATTAAATGTAATCTTTTATTCCACTCCTCTACCCGGGTCTTTTTTAAAGATATGAAAAATAAATAATTAACAAATTAGTTAGGTTTGATCCCCAGATTATCTGCAATAGAACAAGAGAAGAGCTAAACAATCCCAGAGAAGATAAGGCCAGAACCACAATGTATACCAAACAAAATAAGCTTCACAGACCATCCCAAGTCAACCAACCCCAGACTGGAAAAATAAAAAAAAGGAAACTTCTGAGATTTGTGCCTCTCATTTAGGTTCAATCCCCCCAATAACTCTATAGACTCTAAGAATAAAATATGTTGGACAACCTCTGTGAACCTGTCTCTCCCTCCAACCCATGCACCTCGAGATGCCCCAAGATCTGCTGGGTGACATATGAGATCCAAAGTGGAAGGCTAAAAATAGCCTGGTCCTCAAAAAGGCAGATAGCCGCCAGACAGCTGAGTCACTCTGAAGCCCATTCTGACGACTGAAGGGGCCATTTCACCCTGCTTCTGTCTCGCAAGCCTCCACAACTTTACAACCCACCAGGTTGGAAACCTCCACCGGCCTGCCTGGTGAAAGCCCGGGATGCCTCTTCACTTCCTCTCCTCCTGCGGGGTCACGAATCGGGAGTGAACTTTTAATAATTCACATAGCGCACGTCAGCCCAGTGACTCATTTAGAAGAGAAAGATTTGAGTAAGGCTTTAGGGAGCCATCATAAATCAGCAGCAGACCCCTTATTTCTGCTGCCCTAATGGGACCACCGGGCCTGACAATGGCCAGAAACAAATGGGATGAGAAATGGAGAGAGATGCCAGCTCAGAGGCCATCAGCATAGTCCCGCAGTAGGAAACCCTGGGCAAGAAAAGGCATCGAGAGAGAGAGAGAGAGAGAGAGAGAGAGAGAGAGAGAGAGAGAGAGAGAGAGAGAGACAGACAGAGAGACAGACAGAGAGAGAGACAGAGACAGACAGACAGACAGACAGAGACAGAGAGGGACAGAGAATAGAGACAGAGAGACGGAGAGAGAGGGAGAGAGAGAGAGACAGAGACAGAGACAGAGAGAGACAGAGACTGTGACAGAGACAGAGACTGAGATAGAGACAGAGAGGACTCTCACCTACCACGTCCCCACCCTATGTCACCCAAGAGACCAGCTCAGAACCCTGGTCTAACCCTTGCTTGCCTTTCTCGATGCTGGGGCTTTGGGCAGAATGCTGACGACCGGGGCCCTGGCAGCCTGGCCACACGCTAGCGGAGCGAAGGGCCCAGAGGACCCAGTCTTCGACCACCGCAGCCCGGGGGGCGCTCACTCGGTGCCGGGGAGCCAAAGCAGGAGGAGAAGCAGGGGGAGGAGAAAAAGTCCCGGGCCCACAGCTCATCGGGTCTCCTGCCCTGCGCGCCACCCCGTTTCCCAGGCCGGCTGCGCGACTGCGCCGTGGATCTTCCTTACCGGGGAGTCGTAGGAGAAGGCGCACTCGTTCTTGTAGACGCGGTCCCCCGACCTGGGCACGCGGATCGTGGGCATATGAGGCACCAGTAGCTCGCCCAGGTCCCCTGCAGCCATCTTCCCGCCGCCGCCGCCCGGTACGCTGAACAGGGCGCCCCGGCGCTGCATGGCCGCGGAGCGCAGCGGGCCTGGGGAGGAGCGCTGCACAGCGGGAGAGCAGGACCTGGACGCAGCTGCCGCGCGGGCTGAGGATCGGCTCGGGCTGGGGAGGCTCGGCCCCTGCCCCGGCCGGCCGGACGGCGGGCGGGAGCTGCTATTTTTAATCCAATGGCGAGTCGCCGGCCCAGCTGCAGCGTCAGGCGGGGCGCGCGCCAGCCGCAGCGCCGGGGAGGGGGATGCCGCGCGGGCGGGGACGCAGGAGTGGGAACCGGGGAGGCCCGGGGTTCCCAAGCACGCCTCCCGACCCGCCGTGGGCCCCACCTCGGGGATGTAATCCCCAACTGCCCAGGATCAGGTCCTTGGGAGTCCGCACAAAAATAGCGGAGAGCAGCGCGACCTCCCCATAGATCAGAAAGGGGTGGGTGGGACTCGGGTGTCGCCTGCTCTCACTTTTTTTAAACATGCAAAGCACCCATAAAAGACACTAGAATCCATCGAAGCCTGGAGAAGGAAGAGGTATGTTTCCCTATATGTTTCAAGGGTAGAGGCTGTAGGAATTCTACCCCCTCTGCCTCCCCCACCCACCACCCCGTAAGATAAGGATGTCTATTTTTCTCCGGCTTTACAAAGTCTTCGTATGACTCAAGGTCCCTTGTCGATTTGAGGCCTGATTTGAGGATCCATGCGCAGACCTACAAAGTCCTGTCCTTGCTTGTGGATTCTTCAAAATAAAATAATGAATCCTGCAAAATAAAATGATCAGGTGGTCTTAATAATAAGCAAATAGAGCGTGTCCTGTGGCATATACTCTCATTTCTATCATTTCCTTCAAAGAAAAAAAGAGTAAATAAATAGCCCATGAAACGAGGAGATGGAAAGAGGTTCAGGAGCTCAAAATTAGCCTTAGCTACATGAGATTCTGTCTTTAAAAAAAATAATAATTAAATAAATAAATAATACCCACCCATCCTGCAGTAAGGTTTAATTCTATTCTTACAGCGCAGGTATATTCCGTTGAGGTTCCTTAACTATATGTGCCACACTACCAGAACATAGCTCTTCACGATACCCAGAAGCTGCAAATCCAAAGCATTCTGTAAGATTCTCCAGATGAGACTATCCTTATCGTTGGTGATGTTACTAAATTTCTCTGCCTCATATTGCTTCGGAGCAAAGAATTAGACACATGTCTTGGCTTCCTCCCTATCTAGTAGGATCTATGCCCGTTCACAAACTGGTTACAGAAGGAAACTTGATTGAAATGTTTAAAGCTTAATATCCGATCTTGAATTAAACAAAAATCCAATCGGTGAGATTTGCTTCTCATCTCGAAGCTGATAAAAGATTTATCAAATTAGTTCAGGCTTGAGAAACCCTCATACACATTGTTGGCGGGAACCTCTGAAAGGATATTTACTTTTATTTTTGTCACTTTGTATCCCAAGCTGATCTTGACTCCTGGTGATCCCCCTGCCTCAGTCCAACCCATCACCCCCATTTGGTTCCCCACTGCTGGATTTCAGGCTTGTGCATTGTGGAAGGAAATTTAGCAACACTGATGCTAATTTTGTATGTATATATTGTTTTCCAAGGGGTATCCTGGGTGATACTTACACCACATTTAAATTCCATCCAGGTAGGCTACTTGTTGGAGCATGGTTTGTAACAGGAGACTGGGAGCTAAGAAAAGATCCCTCTGTGGGAAGTAGTTACTGGAGAACACCTTTAAAAACAATGAGGTCACTCTGCACTGTCACCAGCCACATCACTAGACGGAAACAAACTAATTCTGTGCCTGAAAGCCAGGAATGTGCATGAGGCTGGCCACCTACAGTGTCCTGGTGAGCTTTCCTTCCAGTCCTTGAGAGGTGCCTATACATGCTTATGTGCATGCCTTTTTGGCTCCCATATATCTCTTAGAAAATGTGCAAGCTATATAATTCTCAAGATTGTTGAAACAGAAAGCCTGCAGCCATTGAGATTCCTTACCATCCTTTACTTTTCTACGTGGTTCTAATAGTTTTGTTTCTATTTGCTTGTCTGAGTGAACCCAAGAGGCTGGGTTCACTATTGGGATAACAATAATTCAAATACTCTGCCTCTGAGCTATGTCCCCAGCTCCTTTTAAAACTGTATACTGAGAAAGAATTTAGTTGTGTTGTCCAGACTGGCCTTGAACTTGCCACTCTCCTGCCTCAGTGTTCCCAGTAGCTGAGATTATAGCCTTGAGCCCCATATCCTATTTCAACCTTCTTATTGGGTACAGTGAGATTGATTGATCAGCAGGTGCATGGTGCTTAAGCCTATTGACCCAAGTTCAGTACCCAGAACCCACATAAAGGTAGAGACAGAATTGCCTCTGTAAAGTTGTCTTCTGATGTCCACATACTCAAAGTGGCAGCCCACACACACACTAATAACAAGAATGAACTAAGATTCCGTTACAAAAACATACCAGGTTCAATAGCCAGTACAGAAGCTGAAGGCCACTGCTGGATCACTGCAGTGCACACCAACCCTTCTCTAAAGTGACGGACCGTGAACCAGTCGTGTTGTACACCTGGAATCCCAGCAGTGGGAAGTTGAAGATACCATGAATTCAACGCCACCATTGGCTACACAGTGAATTCCAGGCCAGTCTGAGCTCCAAAGAGGATCCATCTCAAAACAAAACAAATGACCCGAAGAGATATTTGTAGAACACATCAGAGACAAAAAGGATTACTGCAGCAAGGGCAACTAGTCTGGGGTCTGCAACAACCTCAGGTCCCACCTATGACCTTCCAGAGAGCTAAAGGGTGTGCACCAAGAGTGCAAAGATATAAACACACATATATTTACATATACATAAATATCATATATGGATACAGTGGATACAGATACATGTAAAACCTATCTGCATAGTAGAATGCCAGTGGATACAGAAAATGTGGAACATCTACACAATGGAGTACTACTCAGCGATTAAAAACAATGAATTTATGAATTTCTTAGGCAAATGGATGGATCTGGAGAATAGCATCCTGAGTGAGGTAACCCAGTCACAAAAGAACGTATATGGTATTCACTCACTAATGAGTAGATATTAGCCCAGAAGCTCAGCATACCTAAGATACAATCCACAAACCACAGGAAGCTCAAGAAGAGGGAAGACTAAAGTGTGGATACTTCGGTCCTCCTATAAAACATTATCAAAACAAAAACCTAAGTAAAAGAAACTTCACTAAATTAAGAAAATGTCTTTATCAAGACATTTAAAGGCTGGACACAGTGGCACATGCAGGTTGTTCCATCTACTTGGGAATCTGATTGGAGAGGTTGTCTGGGTCCAGGAGTTCAAGACCAGCTGGTACAACACACTGAGCTTATCCAAAGGAAAGAAGGAAGGGAGGGAGGGAGGGAAGGAAGAAGAAAAGGAAGGAAGGAAGGAAGGAAGGAAGGAAGGAAGGAAGGAAGGAAGGAAGGAAGGCAAGACAGATACTAGAGGAAAATCTGGCTCAATTACTGAAAACTTTAAACTTAGTTTTTCAAATTCTAGATATGAACTTATAATAGGACTCTTTATTTTCAGGTCAGTTTCTGCACTTAGATCTTAATGCACAAATTGAAAAAGTAATGACAAATAAACACTTAACTTCTAACACACCCAGGGTCTCCACATTCCAGGATGACTTTTGCCACATCAGGCCATTTTGCTTCTGCCAAGTTTCTCTCATGATGTTCTGGCTAAGCAGGCAGCACTCTAGGGCCCTCTGCCCTTCAGACTCCACCTCACCACAGTGCTTTTGAAGATAGCAAGGGACTGTTCCCTAAGGAGGGATGAGTAGGTTCCAGCCTTGGTTCAAAACGCTCCCTTCTCATATCTATCATCTCCGTCCTTTCAAAATGTACTTGTTCCATGAAGTTTCTGACAACTCCAGCAGCCCTCAGAGACCCATTGTTACAGGCTCAGCAGAGAAGAAAGGGTGCTGTCCTTGTAGGGACCCAAGCTCAGTTCCCAGCACCCACCCCAGGTTCACAACCACCTGTAACTCTAGCTCCAGAGGGGTTCAGCACTTCTGACCCCCACAGGCATCGTGCACACACACAAGTGTGTGAGCATGCATGAACATGCATATAATTTAAAATAATAAATCTCAGTGGTGGAGAATACTTGCTTAGCATATGTGGAGTCCTGTATTTGGTCCTGAGCACAAAAATTACAAGCCTTAGCCAGGCAGTGGTGGTGCACGCCTTTAATTCCAGCACTCAGGAGGCAGAGACAGGCGGATTTCTGAGTTCAAGGCCAGCCTGGTCTATAGAGTGAGTTTCAGGACATCCAGGGTTACACAAAGAAACCCTGTCTCAAAAAGAAAAAAAAATTACAAGCTTTGTTGCCTGTCATCTGAAACTCCATTCTGATGTGTCTTGCGCTGTCACTCAAGTTAGCCTAGGTTGCATGTTTAAATCTGCGAGCTCTGTATTTGTGCACTGTTGACTGCACAGAATGGTTTTATTTGGAGCATTCATAAGTACCTGACAAGTGATTAAGTCACCTTAGTGACATTTTAACCAATGCTCTCTGCAGTCAGTTTTGTTCATTTTTTGGTAAAATACTTTGCTGCACAGATGTTATCCCAAGAACTGACAGAGGTTACATCAAGTGTGATTTGAATATTAGTTACAATGACTAATGCCAAGAGGGAAAATCAAGGAAATCTACAGAGTAAAAAGATATCATAATTATATCAATTAATGGAATAGCTCTTGACCTCAAAGGCTTGCCTGTAATGTGAGGGATCCCAGAGAGCCACTTACTGTGAGACCTAGGGAGAATGAACCATAAGATTTTCAGTCCTGTGAGAAACCTCCACGAGAAATGCTGTTGATTAACTGTAAAACAATGTATGCCAATAGATGAAAATTATGGCATTTTCTTCTTGAGACTATTCTACAAAGCCATGAAACATACATAGATTATCCAGGCAGGAGCTGGGGAGATAACTCAGTGGATAAGAACTTTCCTATGTAGATATTAAGACCTGAGTTCAAAGCCCGGCACCCAAGTAAAGAAGAAGAAAAAAAAAAAAAAAAAAAAAAAAAAAAAAAAAAAAAAAGATCTGGATATGATTGTTGTTGATTGTTCACCATAACTAGATTGTTGTACTTTATTGCAATGATACAACACCCTTGGCTGCAGAATGTAGAAAAACTCAGGCTGAAGTGACCTGGAAGATTCCTCCCCGCTGACTAACTTTCATAGTGCGAGAAGGTGCTATACAGACCTTTAGAGCAGAAAAGACATCCATGGTCTTGGCCAGCAGTGAAAACTGAGTGCCACAAGGACAACCTGGCAGGCCAGACATGGTCACTGGTACAAATGTGGCACAAATATTATGGGGAAAGCAACCACTTTGTAATCAAAGTTGAAGCCTGCTCCACAGGAAAGAATTCATAACTGATATTGTAACTGTAGTCAAAAGCACATGTGTTCCAGAAGTCATAGCCCCAGCAGGGACCCTATTAGTGTTGTTTTGATAAATGAACATGCTGTCAAACTACCTTCTAAATATTTGCATCAGTAGTGCAGCCCTCACACTTGGTCAAAGAAGTTTCTTTCTGCAGTGAGCAGCAGTTATTACAAACTCATAATTGGTTAACTTGACCAGAATAAGTGACCATTGTGTGCTGGGCCCTATCAACAACAGCAAGCAAGAGGAAAAAAAAAAAACACTGGAAGGGCTGATGGCAGAGAGAGTTGCTGTGGAGGACTATCTTGTGGGAATGACATAGCCATAGCACTTATGAACACACTGCAACTGTAGTTACCTGCATAAAACATGTATAAGACCAAGCCAGAGCTGGGCGGTGGTGGCGCACACCTTTAATCCCAGCACTTGAGAGGCAGAGGCAGGCTGATTTCTGAGTTTGAGGCCAGTCTGGTCTACAAAGTGAGTTCCAGGACAGCCAGGGCTATACAGAGAAACCCTGTCTTGAAAACAAAAACAAAAACAAAACAAAACACAAAGACCAAGCCAGCAAGATCAGTCAATGTTCCAGCAGGCAACACTAAACAAACCCAGTGGGTTAGAAAAAAACAAACAACAACAACAAAAATGACAGTCCATCATCAATGGAAGCCAAGGCAGGAACTGAAGCAGAGTCCATAGAAGAATGCTGTTTACTGCTTATTCCCATGCATTCTGTAGCTTTTTCCTCTGAGATGGAAACATTTAATCCTTAGGGGAAGTTTCTTAAGCCAGAAGGTAAACAATTCAAAATAACTTCAGGAAGTCCCTGAAATTGATCAGATTCACACCTTTCCAAGAGTATAGTAAATGGTGCTGAAAGCCACTCCTGTGAGTCTCCCTGCTCTCATGGATCATAGGCCGATAGGGTCTACAAGAGCAGTAGAACCAAAGACACCGAGGGGGTTGGGGGTTGGAAGCCCTGTGAATATATACAGTGAACAACCACATCAGGACCAGCTATCAAGAGGCAGGTCAACTTTTGGAGGACTGAGGATAGGAACATCCAGGCTAGGCAAAGGTTATTGGCTGGGAGCTTAGTGTACCTGGAGTGCCTCATTCTTGTGGGAAGCATTTCAAGAATTTCAGGTGCTGGCTGAATAGGTTCTCATCTGGAAAAAGGAAATTGATCCTGTAATCTAACTGAGCCTATGTGACATTCCTCAAGTAGAGGCATAAGAGGTGGCTTAGAATTCTCCAGACAAGGTCAGAGAAGGAGAAACCCAGCTAATGAAGGAGTCTCCCATACAGCATCAAGCCCAGAGGCTGTCCAGTCATGGTGGACTTCAAACTTAATTAACAGAGTTTTACCCACAACTCCTATGCAAGCCAAACTGCAAAGAAGGGTTTGAGAGCAGACCAGCTGCTGGGAAGAAGCAAAGACCAACCAAGCTGCCTGGAAGAGGTTTAGAACATCTGAGTCTCCTAATGATATTCTGCTATTCTCAGAGATCAGTGCCATATCAGAGAGGTTTCCTCCTACTGTGGATGAGAACAGATGCAGAGACCCACAGACAGACATTACACAGAGAGAAAGAGTCTAAATAGGATGTCCCCACCAAATCCCACATCTCATAGCTCAGGAAAATCCACGTAAGAGGAGGCAGAAAGAATGTAATACCCAGAGGAGGTGGAGGACACCAGAAGAACAGGGCTCTCGGAACCAACTAAGCCAGGCTTACATGAGCTCACAGAGACGGAAGCAGCAAGCACAGGACATACATGGGTCTGTCTCAGGTCCTCTGCATATATATAGTACAGCTTTTACCTTAGTATCTTTATGGGACTCCTGAATGAGTGAACAGGTGGGTCTCTGATTCTTGTGCCTGCTCTTGGGCTCTTTTCGTTCTGCTTGTCCAGCCTCACTGTGATAGTTTTTGCTTTATCTTATTATATTTCATTTTGTCATGTTTGGCTGTTATCTCTTAGAACCCTGTTCTATTCTAATGAGAAACAGAAAGGGAGTGGATATGGAGGGATGGGGAGGTAGAGAGAAACTGGGACAGGAGATGTTGTATGAGGAAATAATCTAATTTCAATAAAAGGGGAAAATGGGAGGAAAAAAAAAAACATGTGAATTGCTTGGAAGGGACACCCTCCAACCTGTTGAGCTGCCTACAAGCCACATGTGTAGTGAGTGCCAGTTTTGTGAACTGTCTGTCATCCATGCTGGTATAGGGCTTTCATGGTACAACTCTCTTTGAGTCATTTCTACTCCTATAAGTAGCCCCTCATCCATATACCTGTAAGTAATGCCAATAAAAGTCATTGATCACAAAGTTGGACATTGATGGTTTCTATACTTTGGTCTGTCCTGGGCTGGTTTTCTAGAGTGCTGTGCATATAGCATCTCCCCAAGAAAAGTCTCACAGTGCCATGACTTGCTCAGCCTGGTACTCACTCTGTAGACCAGGCTGGCCTCGAACTCAGAAATCCACCTACCTCTGCCTCCCAAGTGTTGGGATTTAAGGCCTGTGCCACCACCACCCAGCCTCAGCCTGCTTTCTTATACAGCCCAGCAGTACCTGCCCATGGGTAGCACTGCCCACATTGAGCTGGGCCATCCCATGTCAATTAGTAATAAAGAAAATGCACCCCCCCCAGAGTCGCTTACAGGCCAATCTAATGGAGGCAATCCCTCAATTGATATTTTCTCTTCCCGGATGACTCTAGTGTGTGTCAAGTTGACAAACACTAACCAGCACATCATCTATTTTTCACGAATCCCAGGGAAGTGTTCATTTTTTACCATGTTATTGATCGTGTCAGTTTTTCCTCTGCTGGGTCTTACTTGCCCCTTTCACCATGGATATAAAGTAAGCAGGTTTCTGCGGTTAAATTCATAAAAAATTTGTCTAACTACATGGTAGACAGTATCAGAATGAACTAACTCTGGAGGATAGCTGTCAACATCAGAGTGAGATAAGCCCTTACTCAGCTTTCCAGGAGACCTGGTACCTGCTCATGATATGTGATACTTTCCATAGTCCTTCAGGAGCCTGGCTCACAGTGATGGGCAGATCATCTCTCAAGGCAATCTGATAATGTACTCCTTTAAGTGCCCACACCTCCAGGATGGTGGAAAAACCACTATGAAAACAGTCATAAATACCAACCTCCAAAGCTGCGTTTCAGAGCCCAGCAAGTCGTACAAAGAAAGATCTTTATATGTGGCATGTACTGACTCCAAGAGAATCACAGGAAGCTCACCGAGACTATGCCTCATTCTTGGTGTTAGGAAGCAAAGATGGAAAACTTAACCTTCTCTTTCTAGATTACTACAATGCTTAATCTTCATTATTAGCTTGACTGCATGTCTGTTGGGTTTTGTTTGGCCTGTTTTTGTTTTTGTCTATTGAGACCAGGTCTCACTCTATAGCTCAGGCTGTTTTTGAATTCCTGGCAGTCCTCCTCCACTTTGCCTCCCAAGGGCTGTCATTATAGGCACAAGTCAGTGAGCCACTAGAAAAGATCAGTGAGACTCACTTCTGGGAATCCCCAGGAACACGTTTTCAGAAACGATTATCTGAAGGGAAAGATTTATCTGACTATGAGCAGTCCCATTCCCCAGGGATGGTCAATCCCAATCCCATACACACACATCCTACTAGGGGAAGGCAGCTGAGCACCAGCCTTGAGCGCCAGCCTTCCCTCCGCTCTTTTTTCTAGCCACCATTATGTTAACCAAGTTGCCCCACCATGCCCTTACCCCCATAATGAACTGAACTCTTTCAAACCGTGAACCAAAACAAATCCTTCATCCTTTAACAGCCTAAGTTGTTTCTGTCTGATATTACGGTCACGAAGGCACAAAGGTAACCAATAATCACTAAACTCTCTCCAGAGGGTATGCGAGGTATGCAAGGCTGCTGCCCGCCTCTGTTAGGGTTAAGGCTGCTTTCCTGCTTCAAGTTGAACAGACACATCAGATAGCTCATGGCCTAAAGAGCAAATATATTTACCACACAACCCTTTATGGAAAAGGTTTGCTAAACCCTGCTCAAGGTCTCTGAAGACTCAGAAACAGATATTTGACATAACCTGTAGTAAAGGAGTAATTTGGTCATCTTACTTACCCTCAGGTTTAGCTTAGTGAAAAACCAGTAGCTATAAACCAACTGCAAGAGATACTTCAACTTTCTTTAGGGAGATTGTCTTTGAACCACGGACCAGATTGAAATCACCACAGTGTTCACTATTGCTTGGTCATTGTCATAGTTTTCCAGTCTAAAGCCAAAGACAGACAGACCAGGAGCTTGGTAAGGACAACCATGTTCACTTCTAGGTCTTTAGTAGTGACGTAAATTTCAATATTGAAGTTTTCATCATAATTGTAGTATGTTGGGGAAGTGACTACCAGTTCATCTTCCTGGTCCTTCCTGCTATGGTCGATGTGTTTCCATGGGTGAGGAGGGATCTAGTGTGGAAACCCTGGGCAATAGATTCCAAAGGTACTTTCAGAAATGTAGATACTACTGCAAGATGGGTTGATGGTCTTACTGGGCTCAGCAAGAGCTGTGCTAGCCCCCAGTAAGCTGTTCCTTACTGGCAGAGAGGATAGGCACCCGAATGTGCTCCAGTTTTGCTCAAAGCCAATTTCCAGGGGTCTCTAAAAGACCTGAAACACATAACTCCTTGTGGGGTGACTGCAGAGGAGTGTGGGGTATAGAGGTATTTTAATCTATTAAACATGGCTGCTCTGGCCATATCCAAAGACCTTCTAGGTCTCTGTGGCCTGGCTAGAATGCAGACACGCCCTTACTACACACTGTTATGGTTTGACACTGTCCCCACACCAGAATAGCTGCAGCCATTTTGCCCAATGACTGCAAGCTATTTCATATTGTTGCTGTAACATGCCTGCCAGTCACTGATACAGAGAATTGACTTTGCTCAGGAGACATGCTGACCACATACCCTGTTTTGTTCTATATGTTCTGAATGTTCTGTATGCGGTTTGATAATCTTAAAAAATTCCACAAAGCTTTACATAGGACCCATAAAATCAAAGGTCAATTTGAACTGTTATGTCTAAAATGGATTGAGCCAGAACTGACCACCAGGCAGACCTTCCTTCATCTATATATGAAGATCCTTCACTATGCTTTTTGTGACTGACACTAAAGAATGCTACTAATAAGCCAAAAAGTTATGATTATAATATTTATGCTCTGTTATCTCAATGTTCTGAAATCCCCCTGTTCACCACCCTTATCTTACTCAGGACCATTCAGCATAAAGGTTAGCTGATAATTCTTTGTCTATTAAGCAAACTGCTCACTTCCTTGACCTTTAAACTTTTGAACCTGGTTTTTCCTATAAAAAGCCTACCTTGAAAATAGACTGCAGTCCTTTTTGTGGTCCTGAACACTCAGTATTAAGGTGTTTGCTCAAAAAACTATTGTTGCTTAACTGAGATTGATGTACATATGGTTTGTGTAGCAATTTCCTGGACCCCAACAACACCTTTAATCTCAAATAATGAACGTGAAGTTAGTTTGCAGAAGGAAGCACCAGTGTTTGAAAGTGAAGTCTGATTGAGAGGCAGACAAAGTGATAAATCAGAGAGATTTGACAAAATAGGGGATACCCGACTCTTCCATGAGAAGATAGAGGAAAGAGAAGCTACTTAAGAGGGAGCAGTGAGAGGGGGAGAGGACGGAGGCAGTTTTACTGGGACAGTTGTGCAGACACAGGTTACAGAAAGAGAACAAGTTAGACAGACAAGCCATAGAATAAGAAGGAGCCAGAAGATTAGAACGAAGTTAGTATGAAGCCAAGCAGAGAAATTCAGTGAGAAGCCAAGAGAAGTTAATTTGAATCAGTCACCTTGGAGAGGAGTTTGAGCCAAAACAGCTGAATTAAAGCAGCCAACAGAGTTCAGAAAAAACTATGAAGCTTATAGTTTATTCAGCAAAATGTCTCAGAGGCTGAAAATATTCTAGACCTAGATTAGATTGTACAGAGACTATGAAGCTTCCAGGATGAGACCTAGGTTAGCAGATGAAGGCAGTAAGCCTTGGAGACAACAATTACAAAAGAAGAATACAAGTTATATTCATAGTGGGGAATTGTCCACAGTGTCCACACATGATGATACTAAACTTCCATTCTCCCAGGAAAGTGGCTCCATCTTCCACCAAGGAGCTCTGGGGCTTTCAAGTTCCCCATGGATATAGCCACTAACTACTGATGTGGTGGCTTGCCTTAGGCCTCTGCTTGCTGGTTATGGAGTTGTTGAGAGCAGAATGTGACAGTTAATGGAATGCCCACTTCCTTCACTCTTGTGCACCCCGTGATGAACCACTGTCAGAGCTTGGTGAATTAGCCACCTCTGAGATCCATTACTTACATTGGACCTCTGCCTCATGTGATAAGCACACTGGATTTGCTTCTGGCTGTGAATGAATCACTACCACCCAGGATGTCCACCTAGGCTTCTGTCATCACCACAGGCATAAGAAAGTCTGCTGTACCATTAATTCCTGTCATTGGCATTCTGAGCCAGGAGGAGCAATTAATGAATTAGCCTGAAAAGAATCCAGGCCTTGCCGAAAACATACTGGATGGACTGAACTCAGCAGTTCCGTCTGTTGAGTGCCTGCTCCCCTGCTATGCCAAGAGGCTTCTAGACCTTGTCACCATGTAGCCCAAGCCAGCATCTGGTCCAGGCTTTGCACCAGGATCCCAACCCATGCTGAGGCCATCTGTACATATATCATGATCCACCAAAGTTGCTGGACCTAAACTTACTGTTTGCACTTCCATGTCAAACATTTTCAAAGTCCAGCCCAACAAAAACAGCCCATTTTGTAGAACATGTTAATTCTTACAATTTTCAGAATGACTTCTGGATTTTCCCCAACACTAAATTGTCATATAAAATGATTATTGGTAGAGAAGAGAGACTGTTGGAAAATGAGGAAGTGGTAGTTGGCTCCTGGAGGGAAATTTTGGATTCATTACAGAAGGAAAACACCACTTGCCTGGAAGAACTTCAAAATTGGACATCTACCAGTCCCTGCATACCTAGATGTCTCTATTTTAATTATAATGACACATGGTGATCTTTCCTCACATATGCCATAGACACAAAGGTAAGTCATTCTCTCTCTTTCTCTGTCTCTGTCTCTCTCTGTCTCTTTCTCTGTCTCTGTCTCTGTCTGTCTGTCTCTCTCTCTCTGTCTCTGTCTCTGTTTCTCTGTCTCTCTTTCTTATACACACACACACACACACACACACACACACACACACACTTTCTTCTTCATAGGGGCCTCCTCCTGAGTACTAGGATTACAGATGTGTGTCACCACATCTGGCTGGAAAAGAAACCTTTTTTCATGCTCACATAGACAATAGGTTCATCCTATTCTTTGAAATTTGTAAAGATTTGAACATGTCTGACCCTCGCCATCAAATGCTCTTTTAAAAGAATATGATTTTGCCGGGCGTGGTGGCACACGCCTTTAATCCCAGCACTTGGGAGGCAGAGGCAGGCTGATTTCTGAGTTTGAGGCCAGCCTGGTCTACAGAGTGAGCTCCAGGACAGCCAGGGCTACACAGAGAAACCCTGTCTTAAAAAAAACAAAAAAAAAGGAGCCGCCATCTTCTCTCCAGTGAGTTCCTAAGCCGGGAGCAGTCAGCAGGGAGGCACAGGCCCCACGAGTCGCAGGGGAGCCGCCGGGTGGCAGGGACAGAATCCTCTCAGCTT